>NC_042617.1:592615240-592707740 GCF_901001135.1 Rhinatrema bivittatum | reverse complement strand
GGCTGGACCTGCTCTCAGATCGCCCCCCCGGTACCGCTATTTGGCATTTAACATAGGCCGCAGTTTAATCCATAAAGCGGAGTGAAGGGAACCCGCTAAACTTGGGTATAGAAAAGCCTGGAAATAAATAAATAAACTCCCCCTCCCCCCTCCTCCCTCCCCTATAGCCCCAAGCTCACAGGCCTTCTTGTGCAGCAGCCCCCACCCCCTCCATTCCCCCCCCCCTTTGAACCTTACACATTCTTGCACAGTAACGAGGGCCCGGGTTCTACCGCCGCAGAGAAGAACTGTTCCTCCCACTGCGGCCTCAAATCTTCTGAACAGCACCTCCTCCAATATCCTAGGCTGTACGAATGCTTTCTTACTATTATAATTTTATGCGTACACCTAAATGCGTCACGATGCGGATCGCGAGCCCCGTGCACCCTCTCGCCACGCCGCTCCGACTCAAAAATGGCGCCAATCTGCTGCTACATCGCTGCCAATCACAACACCCCAATTCATGCCCCTACTCATCCCACCGTTATCCAGGCTCCCTAGCCTATCTTCCTACTATACCTCTTCTGCCAATTCTCCCCTCCCCAACTCCTGCTCCTTCCCGTGCTAGTCCGGAGTTATCATCGGCTGTCCAAGACGGGCTGGCACTGCCTTTCTTCACTTTCCATCCTCTCTATGTCGCCTCCAGAACTGAACGCAGTACACTCCAGGTGAGGCCTCACCAAGGCCCTGTGCAAGACACCTAGTTCTAGATTGTTGCTTCCCATCTGTGTCTATAGGAGAGGCTGAAGGATCTATATATGTATATCCTAGAAGAGATAGGACACAGACCTTCAAATCATACATCTGACACCTAATGATGCTGAAATTTGCAACCTTTCCATTGGAAAGGAAACCGTAGAACTAGGGTCACGATAGGAACTTCAAGGGAATGACTCAGAACCACTAGGAAATATTTTTCATGGAGAAGGTGGTGGATGCCTGGATTGCCCTCCTAGAAGATGTGGTGAAGATGAAAAAAGGGCATGGGACAAACCCTGCAGATCCCTCCCTAAAGGCTTGAAGTTAGAAATGAATAAAAGGGACTTATGTAACAGTTCTGCATGGGAATACCCTGCACTACCATTAACTGAGTGTAGGGGGTAGATATACCCTGCACTACCATTAACTGAGTGTAGGGGGTAGATATACCCTGCACTACCATTAACTGAGTGTAGGGGGTAGATATACCCTGCACTACCATTAACTGAGTGTAGGGGGTAGATATACCTTGCACTACCATTAACTGAGTGTAGGGGGTAGATATACCCTGCACTACCATTAACTGAGTGTAGGGGGTAGATATACCCTGCACTACCATTAACTGAGTGTAGGGAGTAGATATACCCTGCACTACCATTAACTGAGTGTAGGGGGTAGATATACCCTGCACTACCATTAACTGAGTGTAGGGGGTAGATATACCTTGCACTACCATTAACTGAGTGTAGGGGGTAGATATACCCTGCACTACCATTAACTGAGTGTAGGGGGTAGATATACCCTGCACTACCATTAACTGAGTGTAGGGGGTAGATATACCCTGCACTACCATTAACTGAGTGTAGGGGGTAGATATACCCTGCACTACCATTAACTGAGTGTAGGGGGTAGATATACCCTGCACTACCATTAACTGAACGTAGGGGGTAGATATACCCTGCACTACCATTAACTGAACGTAGGGGGTAGATATACCCTGCACTACCATTAACTGAGTGTAGGGGGTAGATATACCCTGCACTACGATTAACTGAGTGTAGGGGGTAGATACAGACGGGTACCTTAAAAGCTGGCTTTTCCTACAAGCCTACCCGTCTGTATCTACCCCCTCTGTGACTAATCGCTAAATACCTCGCTGTATGATGATGGATAACACCGAAGAACTGCCGAAGTCTCCCCCCACTTTCCAATTTCTCTGAATTTTTGGATATTTGCTGTTTATATTTTGTACCTTATGTAAAGTTCTCTCAATTAATTACTTTCACCTTAGCTTATTCAATCTTCCCCCTTCCCCCCCCCCAAAAAAAGCTCATTTTCTACAATGAACGTGTACCCAAACCTTGTATATAGTCTCTCTGTTTATTAGTATTTTTTCCCCTTTCCCAGTTAAGCTGCACCCTCGTTTTTTCTTTAACTGTTTTCATGTTTTTTCCTTGCTCTTTGTAAAGGCCATGCCTGAATGATACTCATGCTACCATAGTTCCAAGTTATCTGTAAACCGATACCATGTGCAAACGGTTGTCGGTGTATAAAATCTTCAAATACATAAATAAATGGGAGTGACTTGCAGGGAGCAGCAGTTACCATTCTTTTTATCTGATGTTATCACTGTTTGAACACATTTCCACGTGAAACCCTGTCCTAGGCACTCATGTAATATTTTACTTTTGCTGCATGAAGGGTAATAATAATGTGCCTGCAGTTTTACACACATTCAGATATATAAGGACTGTACACCTGGGTAATAATAATGCGCCTGCAGTTTTACACACATTCAGATATATAAGGACTGTACACCTGGGTAATAATAATGCGCCTGCAGTTTTACACACATTCAGATATATAAGGACTGTACACCTGGGTAATAATAATGTGCCTGCAGTTTTACACACATTCAGATATATAAGGACTGTACACCTGGGTAATAATAATGCGCCTGCAGTTTTACACACATTCAGATATATAAGGACTGTACACCTGGGTAATAATAATAATGTGCTTGCAGTTTTACACACATTCAGATATATAAGGACTGTACACCTGGGTAATAATAATGCGCCTGCAGTTTTACACACATTCAGATATATAAGGACTGTACACCTGGGTAATAATAATGCGCCTGCAGTTTTACACACGTTCAGATATATAAGGACTGTACACCTGGGTAATAATAATGCGCCTGCAGTTTTACACACGTTCAGATATATAAGGACTGTACACCTGGGTAATAATAATGCGCCTGCAGTTTTACACACGTTCAGATATATAAGGACTGTACACCTGGGTAATAATAATGCGCCTGCAGTTTTACACACGTTCAGATATATAAGGACTGTACACCTGGGTAATAATAATGCGCCTGCAGTTTTACACACGTTCAGATATATAAGGACTGTACACCTGGGTAATAATAATGCGCCTGCAGTTTTACACACGTTCAGATATATAAGGACTGTACACCTGGGTAATAATAATGCGCCTGCAGTTTTACACACGTTCAGATATATAAGGACTGTACACCTGGGTAATAATAATGCGCCTGCAGTTTTACACACGTTCAGATATATAAGGACTGTACACCTGGGTAATAATAATGCGCCTGCAGTTTTACACACGTTCAGATATATAAGGACTGTACACCTGGGTAATAATAATGCGCCTGCAGTTTTACACACATTCAGATATATAAGGACTGTACACCTGGGTAATAATAATAATGTGCCTGCAGTTTTACACACATTCAGATATATAAGGACTGTACACCTGGGTAATAATAATAATGTGCCTGCAGTTTTACACACATTCAGATATATAAGGACTGTACACCTGGGTAATAATAATAATGCGCCTGCAGTTTTACACACATTCAGATATATAAGGACTGTACACCTGGGTAATAATAATGCGCCTGCAGTTTTACACACATTCAGATATATAAGGACTGTACACCTGGGTAATAATAATAATGTGCCTGCAGTTTTACACACATTCAGCTATATAAGGACTGTACACCTGGGTAATAATAATAATGTGCCTGCAGTTTTACACACATTCAGATATATAAGGACTGTACTCCTGGGTAATAATAATGTGCCTGCAGTTTTACACACATTCAGATATATAAGGACTGTACACCTGAGTAATAATAATGCGCCTGCAGTTTTACACACATTCAGATATATAAGGACTGTACACCTGGGTAATAATAATGCGCCTGCAGTTTTACACACATTCAGATATATAAGGATTGTACACCTGGGTAATAATAATGCGCCTGCAGTTTTACACACATTCAGCTATATAAGGACTGTACACCTGGGTAATAATAATGTGCCTGCAGTTTTACACACATTCAGCTATATAAGGACTGTACACCTGGGTAATAATAATGTGCCTGCAGTTTTACACACATTCAGATATATAAGGACTGTACACCTGGGTAATAATAATGTGCCTGCAGTTTTACACACATTCAGATATATAAGGACTGTACACCTGGGTAATAATAATGCGCCTGCAGTTTTACACACATTCAGATATATAAGGACTGTACACCTGGGTAATAATAATGCGCCTGCAGTTTTACACACATTCAGATATATAAGGACTGTACTCCTGGGTAATACTGTACACCTGGGTAATAATAATGCGCCTGCAGTTTTACACACATTCAGATATATAAGGACTGTACTCCTGGGTAATAATAATGTGCCTGCAGTTTTACACACATTCAGATATATAAGGACTGTACACCTGGGTAATAATAATGCGCCTGCAGTTTTACACACGTTCAGATATATAAGGACTGTACACCTGGGTAATAATAATAATGCGCCTGCAGTTTTACATACATTCAGATATATAAGGACTGTACACCTGGGTAATAATAATGCGCCTGCAGTTTTACACATGTTCAGATATATAAGGACTGTACACCTGGGTAATAATAATGCGCCTGCAGTTTTACACACATTCAGATATATAAGGACTGTACACCTGGGTAATAATAATGCGCCAGCAGTTTTACACACGTTCAGATATATAAGGACTGTACACCTGGGTAATAATAATGCGCCTGCAGTTTTACACACGTTCAGATATATAAGGACTGTACACCTGGGTAATAATAATGTGCCTGCAGTTTTACATACGTTCAGATATATAAGGACTGTACACCTGGGTAATAATAATGTGCCTGCAGTTTTACATACATTCAGATATATAAGGACTGTACACCTGGGTAATAATAATGTGCCTGCAGTTTTACATACATTCAGATATATAAGGACTGTACACCTGGGCTACAAAAGTAAAGGCAATAAAAAATAAAAAGCTGAAGAGCTCAACAGAACGGCAAGAGATGTTTTTGTTGAAAAGAAGTTTTAGGGAGGGGGAGGCTCCACCTTTTGTTTCTCTTCTTGGTGTGCGGCGCGTGCCCGCAGTCTGTTTCCCCGCCGGTCCGGGTGGACCACATTGAAGTCTGGCAGCGTAGCAAACATTGCAGAAGTGACGAGGGCCTAGGAATCAGCCAATGGCAGGCGCCCTGCCCCTCCCCCCCTGTCCTCAGCTTCATGTCCACCCCCGGCCCTATCCATCGGGCAGAACGAGCTGCCCCACCCGTTTTATTTTACTGAGAGCAAACGTAAAGAGGAGAAACCAATGAGAAAGCCCACGTTTGGCCTTAAAGTGCGCTTAGGTCAGTAAGAGACGGGAGGGGGTTGGGGGCGGGTTACAATGCACAAAAGGCAAGCTGCGACCCTGGGGGAGGGGGGGGGGCCCTCAGCTCCTCCTCCCCCCCTCCCCCGCAGCAGACGAGGCTGCGTGCATTGCGAGGACAGGGCAGCCTACGTGCAAGGGGTGGGGGGTGGAATTGTGAGTGCGGGGGCCCTCAGCTCCTCTCCCCTCCCCCGCAGCAGACGAGGCCGCGTGCATTGCGAGGACAGGGCAGCCTACGTGCAAGGGGTGGGGGGTGGAGCGAGACCAGACCCTCCCCAAGCCACCAAGGGAGGGGGGAGGAGAAACGAGAGGCAGTGCCCGCTGGGGCTCTGCTTTCTATTCTGCCTTCTTTGCAAGTTTGTGACTAAAGGGCTGGGGTCCAAAACCCAAATCCACCCCCTCCCCACCCCCCTCCCGGGCTTCTTTTCTTGAAACAGTTTCTGTATCTCGGGGGGGGGGGGGGGCTTTTGCTTCCCTCTTACTGGAGAGAGCCTTCTCCGCTTGGTTTTACTTCTCCTCTGCTTCAGGTTTTTCTGCAAATCAGTCCCTGGCAACCAATAAAAGCAGATAAGTTCTCAGCCTGATGAGTGATTTACATGGGAAGCGGCCATGCAGGCGGGCGGGGGAGGGGCCCTTACAGGGGGGCTCCAGCGCCCTCAGCAGCAAGACAAACGCTCAGGCAGCGGCTGGGAGCAACGCAAGGGAGAGCGCAGGAAAAAAATGCACCCGGGCACAGGGGCCCTGCAAAGGGAAGCGCCAGGGTTCTTCACTCTGCACAACTGCTTCAATTACCCATGCAACAAGCAAACAGTAACCCTCAAAACTCACTTCACATGTTGTTTCATTTACACTTTCTAAAGGAGAGAAGAGGAGAGAATAAAGTGTAAAAACAGCTGCCTGTAGGACTTTCCTGCCACTAAATTTAGGATGAAACTCTTTGCTTGCTTCTAATGCACATTGAGCTTGCTGGATCTCACATTTAATAAGTCTCCATAACTCACTGAGAGAAACAAACCACCCTGCTTACAAAAAAAACAAAACAGATATTTGCATAATTTCAATAGATATTGTATTTCGGAAAATCATGTTCAGTTCAGACTAAAAACCATACCAAGCCCTGACTCTTGAGCTGGCTCCATGCACTGAGGGGTGGAGAGTAGGCTGCACTCATCTCATCTTCCTGTTCCTCTCCTCACTCCACATCTGCACCCTGCTCTTTCTACCTCTGACTGCGCATGTGAAACTGACCCCCAAAACCTAGGCTGCCACCACCCCCCTCCTGCAGTGCTATAAAAAGTGGCTCTCTCTCGCCCTTCCTTCTCCACTCCCTCTCCTGCCCGAAAGGAAATTTCCACTAAAAATCGCAAATCCCATTTTGGGCACATCACACAGCCTAACGCCAGGGGAAAAGGTGGCGTTATTTCTGGCGTTAAAACCTGCATTACGCTACCGCACGCAACGATAAACACCCCTCATTTTCATAAACTCTGCCCAAACGCCTCCCTTTTGACTACATTTTTAGAGTTTGCATGCGCACCTCGTGGTGCATTATTTATCGCATACGTTATCGCAGGCTTTACGGCCCTAAAGCAATTTGAGGAATGACCCTGTAAGTTTGCATACATTCAGGGCCCTTCATTTTCACATTAAACAGTTTTATTGACAAATCTTGGGTTTTATTTATTTATTTATTTATTTAGCATTTTTCTATACCGACTTTCCAATAACAGAATTATTGATCAATTCGGTTTACATTCTCAACAATAACAATGACAAGTAAATGTCTTACAATGAACAGGTCGAATTAACTTGGGTTAAGATATATGGGGTTAATAACATAATTAAAAGGTACGGTGCCTAATGTAGTCTAGCTAAACAGGTGGTATTATAATGTTGTTAGATAATTAGACTGCCAAAGAATATGTGATTTCTAGAGGTCTATATAGTTCTCTAGCGTGTTCCCACGGAGGGGATCATTAGTTTTACAAAAACTATTCTGTTTTTGATTTTCATCCTAATTTTGTAACAATACACAGTACTTTGATTTTATCCCACGGAATTCATGACTGGACTGGCCTGCTTTCCCCCTCCTTGTACTGAGACCTCTATCAGGCCGATACAGTAAAAGCCGCGGGAGCGCCCGCTCTCCCGACGTGCGCACAGGCCACTCTCCTGTGCACGCGATTTAGTATGCAAATGAGGGTCGGCGGGTTTGACAGCTGACGCTCAATTTTGCCGGCGTTGGTTCTCAAACCCGCTGACAGCCACGGGTTCAGAAACCAGACGCCGGCAAAACTGAGCGTCCGTCTTCCGACCCGCGGGCAGATTTAACATTTTTTTTTTTTTAAATTCTTAATTATTTTGTACTTTTGTGGCCTCCCACTTAACATCACTATGATATTAAGTCGGAGGGTGCACAGAAAAGCAGTTTTTACTTTTTACCTTTGGGCAGGCGCTAATTTCTGAAAGTAACATGTGCGGCTTGGCTGCACATTTTACTTTCTGTATCACGCGGGAATAACTAGTAGGGCCATCATCATGCATTTGCATGTTGCGGGCGCTATTAGTTTCGGGGGGGTTGGACGCGCTATTACCCCTTACTGAATAAGGGCCGCTAGCGTGTCGAAAACGCACGGCCAAACGCGGGCTAACAGTGCGCTCCACCGGCGCACCCTTTGCTGTATCGGCCCATATGTCTGTAAATAAATGTTTGATATTCCACTTTATACATCCCAATAGGATCTCTAGTCCTCACTTTCTACCCTTCCTAATCCCCCCACCACTATAGGAGGGAAGGTTGAACACACTGCTTCATATTTTTGTCCACCAAAATAAATCCTAATATTCACCCCCAAAAACAAATACAGTTTGTACTGGTTTTCTCTTGATTTTGTGGCTTTTGTAATAAGCACTGAAAAATTCCAGGGAAAAATAAAATAATGAAAAATACTATATGTACAAAAGTTCATTTTTGTTATATTTACGTAAATATTTCCTTTTGTGTTTCTAATTTTTCTTTCCTTCTCACTCCCCCATATTCTCTGCATTCTCCTGTTCACAGGTGAACAGTATATACAATTTATTTCTTTGCAGTAGACGACATAAAAAGCCACTGAATCAGTGGCATCACTGTCCCTGAAGCATCAGTTCATTTTATGTCCTCTTTTTCCTGTCTTCTCGCTCCATTTCTTTCAACCTTGTCCCGCCCTAGTCTAACCTGTCTTCCTCCATCCTACTGCCAAAGGTTGACGTTCCTTTTACCTACTCTATGTCTCCATTCTCAAACCCAACTTAACATAGTAAATATTAGCAGAGGACTCTTGGGAACACCCAGTCTGCCAGACAAGCTTGACCACCTACTACACTACTCTTTCTAGTCTAGTCATTTTTCCTTCCTTTTGGTGACATCAGGAAAAATATGGACTAAAATATAAGAACAAGGTCACTTTATGATGAACAAAAAGCTTCAGTACCCAACCTCTAACTATTTCAAGTACAAAGTTTAGTATAAAGGTCCCCCAGTTTCTCCACAGCTCCAGTTAAGACAATCAAAGGATATCTGATGAGCCACAACTTGGTTCCAAGGAATCTTTGTTAATGAAAGAGAGAAAGTAATCTCAAGTTCAGAGGGCAAGCATAGTCTGGTATTTTCAAAATGTTGGTAAAATACAGTTTATACAAAACCCAAAGACGTTATAGCCATTTAGGGAAAGTTAATAAATCAAAAAGTACAACTTCTGACCATATTCTCTAAACACTTCAATTTATTGTAAATCACCAAATCATCCTTAACTAAACAACACTCATTTATCCTGAGTTTTCCCCTCCGGCAAGGCCACTCTTTCCTCCCCAGCACGGACTTCCTTTTTTTGGCCCAATACCATCCTGTCCATACACAATTATCTGCACAACTTGTACCTCCTCTAGGCATTCTGCTGATACTGATACTTAGGTCCCACTGGGTAGATGGTTTCAGGCTGGCGTTACTGAAGGAATCTGTATATCTGGGCTGAGGGTAACCTCCAGTCAACTGACATTCCAGCCTTCTCCCCAGTGGCACTCTCAAGGATGAAGCACTGGAGATAGCTGCAGCCTCCACATGAATCTCATAGAAGTCCATGGGCTTAGGGAACAACAGTGCTCCAAGTTCTGCAGGGAAGACCTGGATCTTCTCTTTATGCTTCACCATAACAGGTAGCACATTTTGATGCTCTTTGAATGTCTCAGTGGAAATCTGTGGAGCACTGCTGCTAATGTCCACTATTTTGTTCCACCTTCTTGTACTTAATTGAGGCCTGCTTAATATATGCTTCTATCATATTCATTTTCCATTCTTTCCTCCAGCAAGTTCATTTTGGACTTCCTTAAGCCTCTCTGTTTAAGTTTTGTATTGTATATCCATCCAGTACCATTTTAGTAGTATGCTCTTCTAGTAGATAGCTTCCTGGATGAAATTGCAATGTCCTGAACCTCCCTTGATAGTGACAATGAGGAGACAATCAAACATCCAACATCCATGCCATCAAGCTGAAGGAGAGGAGGGTCAGATTACAATAAACTTTCCTCGAGTAAAAACCATATCAGATCCCAAGGAGATCATTTGGTGAACTGACAATTTGATGAGGTAAGAGAATCACACTTGGCTGGGCCAATCTGGAACAATACGAATAAGTCATGTCTGGTCCTTGAGTAACTTCTGCACCATCCTTGCTACCAACAGAATCAGAGGAAACGCATACAGCAGAACTGTGCCCCATCTGAGCAGAAAGGAACCTGAAGCAGATCTGATCCTCTTCTGAAGAATGGAGCAAAATTTGTCAACTTTCCTGTTGTTTTCTGATTCAAACAGGTCTATTGACTGTTGACCCCAGAGGTTGAAAAGTCTGACTGCCATAGCTTGGGTCCAGAGACCACTTGTGGAGGTGAAAAACATTGCTGAAGTGATCCACTAGCAGGCTGGAGATCCCGGGAAGGTAAAATTGGTATGACTGAGAGCCCACTTTCAAATTTTCATAATTCCTGGCAGAAGGTGCAGGACCCTATGCCCCCTTGTTTGTTCATGTAGAATCTTGCCACTTAGTTGTTGGTTTGAATCAGAATTCTCTTTCCCTGAAGGATATATAAGAAATTTCTTAATGCATATTGAATGTTGCACAGCTCCAAAAGGTTTATCTGGAACAGGCATTCCACTGCGGACCAAATCTCTTGAGTTTGGAAGGAGCCTGTCTGTGTGCTCCATCCCCTGGGGCATGGATATGTACACCCTAGAGAAAAGATGAGATAGGGGAGACATGATAGAGATATTTAAATATCTCAAAGGTTTCCATGGAAAGGAGGCTCTAAAACAAGGACTCATGGGAAGAGGGTGAAAGGCGATAGGACTCAGGAGTAATCTTAGGAAATATTTCTTTACAGAGAGGTGGTAGATGCATAATAATCTTCCAGTGGAGGTGCAGGAGACAAAAACAGTATCTGAATTCAAAAAAGCATGGGATAAATACAGGGGATCTGAAAGTGGATGATGGGAATTATAAAGCTAAATTAATTGGATGGATGGGCAAACTAGATAGGCTATACGGTCTTTTTCTGCTGTCATGTTTCTATGGATGCATCCATAGCCAGCATTACCTGATAAGGTATAACTTGAAGAGGGGAACTTATCTCCAAAAATCTAGATGTAGCCACCAGTGGAGGGATGATTTCATCTCCATGGTTATTCGTACAAGAGGTAACAAAGGCTGACATAGCTGATCCCAATGAGCGGGAAAGCCCAATTGTAGAACTTTCATGTTGAGGAGCATCATGGGGACTACATACACCCTGCCGCCATGTATTGCAGGATGACCTGGATTGCTCTGACCAGTATTTGAACTAACTTCAGCAACTAGAAAAGGCCTAAACTGAGAGAAGGCATGCTTTCTCATTCAATAAGTCTATCCTCACAACTATGAACTTGATTCTCTGGGTAGAGACAAGGTTTGACTTGGAAAAGTTGAATCATCTTCTGCAGGGAATTAAACACCTCTGCTTGAGAAGTTCCGTCACCAGTCATCCAGATAAGGAAAGAGACACATTTTCCGAAAGCAAAAGGCGAGCCACAGCTATTGCTAGGCATTTCTTGAAGACCCTCAGGGCTGCCGAGAGCCCGAAGGGGATAACTTTGTATTGGTAGTGAAAGAATCCATCACGAATCAGAGGTAGTTCCAGTGAGAAGGATGACTAGATATGTGTGTGCACACTCATCTTTCAGATCCAGGGCACACATCTAGTTCTCCACTTTCATAAAAGGCAGGATGTTATGGCTAGTGTTCAATTATGTATTTATTTCTTTTGTTTTGCTAAACAAATTTTAAATGTATTTTCACTATGATATTTGAAATGCCCTGGGAGCAGCTGTGGCTTGGGACAAGTACCAGAGGAGCTGTTTTTGCACGAAGCTTTTATTATTTACAAGGGAAAATAAGCCAAGGGCCTGCTTAGTTCAGCAGTGCCTAGAAGAGAAATGTGGCCGTGACACACAAACGGTTATAGTCCCCTCTCTGGGACTTGCTCACAGGAGATGCCTTGGAACCAGGATTCTATTTCAGCGAGTCCCTTAAGGTGGACTCGCTGAAATTTAAGGGAGTCCTAATATAGATTCCTTTACAGATTTATTTTTTATTTATTGTAATTTGCCTTGAAGATTTCTTTTACTGGAAAGGTGTGTCATAAATAAAGATGATGATGATGATGATGATGATGAAAAAGAATGCCACACAAAATGAACTGGTATTGCCATCAAGTAGTTAGTCATGATAGCAGTTCCAAATGAATCTAGTCACTTGTCCATTATGTGCAAACCCTGACCACAGATGATGGGTCCAATTTTCTGGCTGCTTTTACAAAGGGACAGATGAGAGAGGTATTGAAATGCATTTGTGTTACTTAGTTGCAGTAATGGCACAAGCTTAATTCATACGAGCACAGGGATGTAAAATGCCAGGGTGTATTTCCATAGTGTAGAAAATTGCCAATGTTTTTCTCTTATTACAACTAAATCAGTGTCCCTCAACCAGTGGTCTATGGACTGATGGCCGTCTCTGGCAGAATTTCTGCTGTCTGCAGAGCGACAGTGATAGCAGAAAGATAAGGCAGAAGCAAGAGCTCCCTGCAGCTGCCCTGCCCCCTGTATCACAGTTAGAGACGTCTGCTAACCCTCCCCCATCCTGGGAGGGGCCCTCTTAGAGGGGAGCAGCTGAATGTTAATTGACCTGTGTGAGACATAGTCAGTGTCTGCTCCACTCTCAGGCCCCAGCTACAGGACAGAAGGGATGGGGACCCTGCAGCTGCACTGCACCCTGTATCACAGTTAGAGACTTCTGCTAACCCTCCCCCATCCTGGGGGGGGGCCCTCTTAGAGGGGAGCAGCTGAATGTTAATTAACCTGTGTGAGACATAGTCAGTGTCTGCTCCACTCTCAGGCCCCAGCTCCAGGACAGAAGGCAGAGGGGATGGGGACCCTGCAGCTGCACTGCACCCTGTATCACAGTTAGAGACGTCTGCTAACCCTCCCCCATCCTGGGGGGGGCCCTCTTAGAGGGGAGCAGCTGAATGTTAATTAACCTGTGTGAGACATAGTCAGTGTCTGCTCCACTCTCAGGCCCCAGCTCCAGGACAGAAGGCAGAGGGGATGGGGACCCTGCAGCTGCACTGCACCCTGTATCACAGTTAGAGACGTCTGCTAACCCTCCCCCATCCTGGGGGGGGCCCTCTTAGAGGGGAGCAGCTGAATGTTAATTAACCTGTGTGAGACATAGTCAGTGTCTGCTCCACTCTCAGGCCCCAGCTCCAGGACAGAAGGCAGAGGGGATGGGGACCCTGCAGCTGCACTGCACCCTGTATCACAGTTAGAGACGTCTGCTAACCCTCCCCCATCCTGGGGGGGGCCCTCTTAGAGGGGAGCAGCTGAATGTTAATTGACCTGTGTGAGACTTAGTCAGTGTCTGCTCCACTCTCAGGCCCCAGCTCCAGGACAGAAGGCAGAGGGGATGGGTACCCTGCAGCTGCACTGCACCCTGTATCACAGTTAGAGACGTCTGCTAACCCTCCCCCATCCTGGGGGGGGCCTCTTAGAGGGGAGCAGCTGAATGTTAATTAACCTGTTTGAGACTTAGGGCCTCATTTTCCAAGCAGTTTACCGCGTGCGATAAATTCGCAAATCGCGTTAACAGTTTTAACACGATTGCAAATTAGTAATTTGGTATTCAGGGGGCGGAGCATATGTAAAGCGGGAACCAGTTTATCGTGTGCGGCGAAACAGCTGCAGTGTTAGCGAGGTTGCTATCGCGGCTAATAACTACAACCCTCAAATTTGCGTTACGGACTGCGCTACCGGCAAGTAAAGGGTTATCGCGGAGAGAGAGAGAGAGAGAGAGAGAGAGAGAGAGAGAGAGAGAGACACTTACTATAGTGCCTATGCCCTAGACAGGTAACATCGTGAATTGCGCTAATGTTTTCGCGAATGGCGAAAACATCGCGTGCGGCGATGTTTCCCCACTGCACGAAAGAAGCCTCATTTGCATTGGTAACGCCCCCTAATGCGTTACCAATGCAATATTGGAAAATGAGGCCCTTAGTCAGGGTCTGTTCCACTCTCAGGCCCCAGCTCCAGGACAGAAGGCAGAGGGGATGGGGACCCTGCAGCTGCACTGCACCCTGTATCACAGTTAGAGACGTCTGCTAACCCTCCCCCATCCTGGGGGGGGGCCCTCTTAGAGGGGAGCAGCTGAATGTTAATTAACCTGTGTGAGACTTAGTCAGTGTCTGCTCCACTCTCAGGCCCCAGCTCCAGGACAGAAGGCAGAGGGGATGGGGACCCTACAGCTGCACTGCACCCTGTATCACAGTTAGAGAAGTCTGCTAACCCTCCCCCATCCTGGGGGGGGCCCTCTTAGAGGGGAGCAGCTGGATGTTAATTGACCTGTGTGAGACTTAGTCAGTGTCTGCTCCACTCTCAGGCCCCAGCTCCAGGACAGAAGGCAGAGGGGATGGGGACCCTGCAGCTGCACTGCACCCTGTATCACAGTTAGAGACGTCTGCTAACCCTCCCCCATCCTGGGGGGGGCCCTCTTAGAGGGGAGCAGCTGGATGTTAATTGACCTGTGTGAGACTTAGTCAGTGTCTGCTCCACTCTCAGGCCCCAGCTCCAGGAGAGAAGGCAGAGGGGATGGGGACCCTGCAGCTGCACTGCACCCTGTATCACAGTTAGAGACGTCTGCTAACCCTCCCCCATCCTGGGGGGGGCCCTCTTAGAGGGGAGCAGCTGAATGTTAATTAACCTGTGTGAGACTTAGTCAGTGTCTGCTCCACTCTCAGGCCCCAGCTCCAGGACAGAAGGCAGAGGGGATGGGGACCCTGCAGCTGCACTGCACCCTGTATCACAGTTAGAGACGTCTGCTAACCCTCCCCCATCCTGGGGGGGCCCTCTTAGAGGGGAGCAGCTGTATGTTAATTGACCTGTGTGAGACTTAGTCAGTGTCTGCTCCACTCTCAGGCCCCAGCTCCAGGACAGAAGGCAGAGGGGATGGGGACCCTGCAGCTGCACTGCACCCTGTATCACAGTTAGAGACGTCTGCTAACCTTCCCCCATCCTGGGGGGGGCCTCTTAGAGGGGAGCAGCTGAATGTTAATTAACCTGTGTGAGACTTAGTCAGTGTCTGCTCCACTCTCAGGCCCCAGCTCCAGGACAGAAGGCAGAGGGGATGGAGACGCTGACTCAGCTCAACACTACCCTCGGAGAAAAGGCCTCAACTAGAAAAAAGAAAAAACAGCCCATGGGGAATTGGTATTAAATGTAGAAGTGTTGCTGACTGATTGGTGGGCGGGTAGGAAGAGGAGAAGAGAGAACGGATTTTTTTCAATGATCAGATGGCTGGCTAGGAGAGAGGGACTTATTTTTTTCCAGAAAACAAGTTTTACACTGGCTCCTTACCTTCTTAAGATGACACAGAGCAGCTGCAGGGCTGACACCTCCCTTTTGCTTATCAGTCCTACAGCTGCTCCATTTAATTTAAGTAAGGTGCATGGCATACAAAGAGTCTAACTCTGTCTTAAAGGCGTTTGCACAACAGTGCTTTTAAGTTATCCCAGAGATAGGAGGGGCTCATTTCATTCACCTAACACTCTCCTGAAAGATTTGTGTTTTTAGCACTTCTCAAGCAGGACTCGGGTGTTACAGCCGTTTTTAATCCACCCGTCTCTGTCTGTCTGTCTGAGGGCATAGTAACTTCTGTGAAAATGTACCTATTGTGCTCACATTTATTTGGGGGGGGGGGGGAGGGAAGTGGATCATGGGCCTGGCACCTGCCCAGTGAAAGTTACCTCAGTAAGGGTAAAGTTAGTTTTAACAGGGTCAAAGCTGAGAAGCATTAGAAAGCCTAAGTATGTTTTTCCCTTCTTCCCTTATTTAGGTTTCTTGTTTTTAATTTACAGTCTAATCACAAGGTGCATCTCCAGAATACATGTGAGCAATCTGCTTGAAGTCTTCTTCCTGAAATAGTTACTGCAAGTCCTTCAGGCCAGGGAATTCTTACACATTGTGTATCTTTATTACTTGTATTAAGCTTTTATTACATCCACATGTACTACTGTATGAATCCCCTGTGCCAATATTGCATATAAATTAAAGAATAATAATGCACTGCAGCATCTTCATAGCACCATGAGCAGACAGTCTCTGTTATCTGTTCCATGGAAAAAACCGAGCGCTACAATTCCGTATACTTTCCGAATGCACAACTCCCCATGCAGTAAGTTAATGGTATGCTAACTCATCAGCCGTTAAAAAAGGCACACAAACCACAAAATCTGCACACAAAAAAAGGCTGATTGCAGAGTAAAGCGTGATTTCTACACACAAACCACGTTTTCAGCATCTGAAAGTTATGCATACAAAAGAAGGTTTTCAGCACAGAAGGCATTTTTTGTGCACATAAATAATATTTTATTCGTGGAAATCATGCTTTTTATGAACACAGCACATTCTCTGTGCACAAAATACAGACTACAGTTCCCAGTACCAGAACTCTAGATTCCGCCAATAGATTTCGCATTAGTCCTGGAAACCACCTTGGACTAGGAGTTAAGAATACACCTCTGCACTGGGGGAATAACAGCTAATACCATCATTAGCATGGAATATCTAGGAGAGGGTACCAACTTCAAAGTGAATTGTATGCAAAACTCCTTTGCACAGAAAATGCGCATACAACTGCAGGTTAAACTGTGCACTCTGCCCAGTGCATCTGATTACATTGGCCTCTTAAACTGTTCTTTAAGAGGGAGAACAATGGCTTTTGTTTAATCTTTTTACTGAAGTGTATACTACTAAAAACACTTTAATATGAAAATATACTCTTGGAGACAGAGGACTATATCTGGGAACTCTCTGGGCTTGACTGAGACTGGAGTTCTGAATCTCCAAAAGGCGATGCTACATATAAAAGCACAGCAGTGCTTTAAGAGAATTATAGGAGAGGAAGATGCCTATCCTGCACATACATGGACAGGTGCTGCTCCCTATCCTGCACATACATGGGCTGGTGCTGCTCCCTATCCTGCACATACATGGGCTGGTGCTGCTCCCTATCTTGCACATAACATGGGCTGGTGCTGCTCCCTATCTTGCACACACATGGGCTGGTGCTGCTCCCTATCTTGCACATAACATGGGCTGCTGCTGCTCCCTATCTTGCACATAACATGGGCTGGTGTTGCTCCCTATCTTGCACATACATGGGCTGGTGCTGCTCCCTATGTTGCACATACATGGGCTAGTGCTGCTCCCTATCTTGCACATAACATGGACTGGTGCTGCTCCCTATCTTGCACATACATGGGCTGGTGCTGCTCCCTATCTTGCACATAACATGGACTGGTGCTGCTCCCTATCTTGCACATACATGGGCTGGTGCTGCTCCCTATCTTGCACATACATGGGCTGGTGCTGCTCCCTATCTTGCACATAACATGGGCTGGTGCTGCTCCCTATCTTGCACATACATGGGCTGGTGCTGCTCCCTATCCTGCACATACATGGGCTGGTGCTGCTCCCTATCTTGCACATAACATGGGCTGGTGCTGCTCCCTATCTTGCACATACATGGAGAGGTGCTGCTCCCTATCTTGCACATACATGGGCTGGAGCTGCTCCCTATCTTGCACATACATGGGCTGGTGCTGCTCCCTATGTTGCACATACAAGGGCTGGTGCTGCTCCCTATGTTGCACATACAAGGATTGGTGCTGCTCCCTATCCTGCACATACATGGGCTGGTGCTGCTCCCTATCCTGCACATGCATGGATTGGTGCTGCTCCCTATCTTGCACATGCATGGATTGGTGCTGCTCCCTATCTTGCACATACATTGGGCTGGTGCTGCTCCCTATCTTGCACATACATGGGCTGGTGCTGCTCCATATGTTGCACATACATGGGCTGGTGCTGCTCCCTATGTTGCACATACATGGGCAGGTGCTGCCCCATATCTTGCACATACATGGGCTGGTGCTGCCCCCTATCTTGCACATACATGGCCTGGTGCTGCTCCCTATCCTGCACATACATGGACTGGTGCTGCTCCCTATCTTGCACATACATGGACAGGTGCTGCTCCCTATGTTGCACATACATGGGCTGGTGCTGCTCCCTATCTTGCACATACATGGGCTGGTGCTGCTCCCTATCTTGCACATACATGGACTGGTGCTGCTCCCTATCCTGCACATAACATGGACTGGTGCTGCTCCCTATCTTGCACATAACATGGGCTGGTGCTGCCCCCTATCTTGCACATACATGGGCTGGTGCTGCTCCCTATCCTGCACATACATGGGCTGGAGCTGCTCCCTATCTTGCACATACATGGGCTGGTGCTGCTCCCTATCCTGCACATGCATGGATTGGTGCTGCTCCCTATCCTGCACATACATGGACTGGTGCTGCTCCCTATCTTGCACATAACATGGGCTGGTGCTGCCCCCTATCTTGCACATACATGGGCTGGTGCTGCTCCCTATCCTGCACATACATGGGCTGGAGCTGCTCCCTATGTTGCACATACATGGGCTGGTGCTGCTCCCTCCCTCTCAGTTTAAGCAGGACACAGCAGCACAAGTCAGGGCTAGGAGCTCCCTCTTCAAGGAAGTTCTTAAAATAATGCAGTGCTACCTTGGCTATTTTAAGTTTAGAGGAGGGAAAGGCAGAGGCATGGAGGGGAGGGAGGGAGGAGACGGAGGAGCAGAAGGATAGAGAAATGGACAACAGCAGAGGGGAAGGAATAAAGAAGTACAGAGGGCAGAAAGACAGAAAGGAATACCAGGGCCAACCTACACAGAAGCTGGAGGAAGAGAAGCACAAACAAATATTACAGGGGAATTCTGTGCAAAAAAACTTAATTCTGCAAACTTTATATTGGTCAAAATAACACAATGTACATAACTTTAAGTAATTCATTTAAAATGTGATATTTATTTATTGTTTTAAAATTCTTATATACCACACTTTCAATATAAAGCAAGTTAAAATAAACAACAGGCAATGGTCAGAGTCTCCATTTCAGCAATAATAATACAATGGGAAAGATGTTAACCTGAGACTTCAAATGCTTTTTTGAATAGGTAGGTTTTCAGATGTTTCTGATGTAAGGGTAAAGTGTTCCCGAGGGTTGGGCCTGTGATTAAGAAAACGAGCTTTCTGGTGAGGTCAAGTCTGGCAATTTTAGTGGCAGGGATGTCTAAGAGGTTTTTCTTTGCTGAGCATAAGTGTGTGTTAGGTTTATAAATGCGTAATGATGAGCATAACCAATCAGAGCGGTTATTATTAATTAGGTTGTGAATCATAGAAATAATTTTGTATTGTAAAACAAAAAGAAAAAGGTAACCAGTGTAGAGAGTGAAGGAGAGGCGTGATATGCGCACAAAAGTAGAATTTGTTAGTATACGGGCAGCTGAATTCTGAATTAGTCCAAACAGGTAAGAATCAGTGCTTGAAGAATGGAGCAAAAGTCCTCTGTGTCAAGGAGTGGTTTTAGCTGCTTCAGTAATTGGATTTTATAGAAAGAAGATTTGACAACTCCAGATACCTGATGATTCATCAGTAATTGAGCATCAAGAGTTACACCAAGATTTCGGGCCTTTTGTGTAATTGAAATTGAATGACCAATTTTCAAAATGCCAGGTGGACGATTTGTTGAATTTGGAGTGGTTGTTAAATGTCTGATTTCAGTTCTAGATTTATTCAGTTTTAAATGATTGTGAGAGAGTCAAATGTTCGTGGACTTTATACACAGACTAACCAAGGATATGGTTTTTTTTCCCCAAGAAACTTTGTAAAATCCACTCCCAGACCAGAGAGAAGACATGGAGCAGAAAGTAAGGAATCTTGAGGAACTCCAGAGAGAATAAAGTACCAATTTGAATTGTATGCACCAACGCTTATTTGCTGAGGACGTTTTGCGAGATAAGACGTGAACCTGCGATTCCAACAGATTGTAAGTTAGTGAGCAGAAGAGAACGATGCAAAGTATTGAAGGCTGCCGAAATACCTAATAGAACCAAGATGTAGTTGGTATTGCTGTCAAAACCTCTAATTGTGTCAAAAGATTAGAGTAAGAAAGTTTCCATGCTATGACCCAAGATGGAATTCTCATTTATATAATCTGTCAGATAGATTAGAACCGATTCTATCATTTTTGCCAGGGTTGTAAGAGAGGCAACTGGGTGAAAGTTAGAAAAATCAGTCAAGTCACTGACTTTCTTTTTCAGAATAAGGGAAATCGATGTTTGTTTCAATATGTCGGGAAATACACCTGTTCTGAGAGATACATTTACCATTTCAGATAGAGCGAGTGAAATATGTTCAGTGGCAGCTTTGAAAACATTTGTCAGACAAGGGTTTAATGGGCTAGATGAAGATTTCATTTTTGACAAAACTTGCAAAATATTCAGTGAGCCAACCACTTGGAAGCTATTCCAGGTTTAAGGGGGTTGAAGTGTGTGAGGTTTTGGTAAGAGAAAATTCAGCAGAGATGTTTATTATTTTCTGGAACAGGATTAATAAATACAAGGTCTCGAGTGTGACCGATTGCTCCCAGCCTCGACCAGACATGGCCTCAAAAAACAGAGACAGTAGGTGCAGGAGGGAAGATGTCTCGATGTCAATTAAAGTTGCCAGCAATAATAGTTTTAGGTAAGTCAATTTCAAGAAGTGGAGATAAATGCGAGGTTAGTAAACCAGGCGGGCAGTATATCACACAAAAATTGGCAATTGAAGTAGATATTAATTAAACTTCATAAGGGCCAATGATATTTACATTTTTCCAGCAAGGCTGAAAACAAGATTTAACAATAGCCAAGAGTTATTACTTCAAGATGCAGAGTTTTAAATATTTTAGACAGAATTTCCATAGAAGTTCACTGTAAGAGTGTCTCTTCCACCCTCTCTCCCTACTCCCCTGGCCAGTCTCCTTTCACTTTGCCCTCTCAGGCCCCAACTCCTCCTCCTGCCACTATCTCTCCCCTTCCCCTCTAGGCTCAATCCCTTCCACTCTATCTCCACTCTCAAAGTTTGACGCTTCTCTCAGTATTACCCCTCACACAGGCTCCCTCTGTTCCCCTCCTCTCTCACACACACACATCCCCTCATACAGGCTCCCTCTCTCATATGCACACACACCTTCATACAGGCTCCCTCTCTCATATGCACACACACCTTCATACAGACTCCCTCTCTTTCACACACATACACCCCTCATACAGGCTTCCTCTCTTCTCTTGCACACCCTCTCAACACAGGCTCCCTTTCTCAAACATACACCCTCACATAGGCTACCTATGTCTCTACTCTCACAGACCCCTGAACACTGGCTCCCTCTCTCACATACATACATATCTTAAGAACATGCCATACTGGGTCAGACCAAGGGTCCATCAGCCCAGCATCCTGTTTCCAAAACCAGGCCACAAGAATCTGGCAAGTACCCAAACACTAAGTCTATTCCATGCTAGTAATAGCAGTGGCTAATTTCTAAGTCAACTTAATTAATAGCAGATAATGGACTTCTCCTCCAAGAACTTATCCAATCCTTTTTTAAACACTACACTAACTGCACTAACCATATCCTCTGACAACTTCCAGAGTTTAATTGTGTGTTGAGTAAAAAAGAACTTTCTCTGATTAGTTTTAAATGTGCCCCATGCTAACTTCAAGGAGTGCTCCCTAGTCTATTATCCGAAAGAGTAAACTTCACACAAGCTCTCACACATACATACATCCCTTCACACAAGCTCTCTCACACACACACACATCCCTTCACACAAGCTCTCACACATACACAATCCCTTCACAAGCTCTCTTTCTTACACATACACACACCCTCACACAGACTTTCTCTCTCACAAACACCCTCACATACACATAATCCCTTTTTCACACACACCAGCTCCCAATCTTTCATAAACATATGCACTCCTTCACAATCTCCTCTCCAAGGTTCCCTCTCTCTCTCTCACCCCCCAGGCTCGCAGTGTTACACACACAGATTCTCACCGGGGCCTGTTACATCTTCACCGCAAATGGGATGGCCTCTGCTCACGGATGCCTGGGCTTCTTGCATATTCGCAGTGAGCTGGATGGGCTCCACACGTGGCACGCCGGGGCCTGCGCAAGAGGGGAATTTTGAACAAATTCTGCACTCTGCAGTAGTGCAGAATTCCCCCAAAACTAAAATATATGGGAAATAAGAGAAGATGCAGTGGGAAGAAAAATAAAAAATGGCAGTGACGAGAGATAGGAAAATGTGGAAAGAAGAATCAGATTATTACTGTTCTGATATTTGCCAGAAATCACTGTTTCAGTGCCAATTCACCTATACTTGCATGAAAAGTGAATGAAGACCTGCACAGTAATTTCTGGTTCTACTACATGCATGAACTCTGCATGAACTTCAATTCTGGCCTCCCTTAAGGTGAAAAAAAAAATCAAATGTTCCCAGTGGTACAATTTCATTAGGTTTTTGACAATGCTGGCATCTGATCTTCCCAGCATGTTGCAGAAATGGAAAAAGAGTTGTCAGAGGTTTCGCCTGGAATTGGGGCTCTCCTAACTGGTTCGTCAGTGGGGTAAGTTCCGATGCCCCTAGTTTTGGCATGGACCCCTCTGCCTTTTCTTATGTGCAATTTGTTCAAGGGCTGCATTCATGGTCCCCAGCCAATCTTAACAATTCAGGATCACAGGCTGCGGGTAAGCCTCAGAGTACATCTAGACCTTCTACAGGTCATGCCAATAGGGACCCAGATGGCGTGCATGATGAAGCTGATCCTTACTCCTTGGAGGATGGGGAAATTCCTCCAGAGCGGCAGCCGACTAGAACTAGGTTGTGTTTCTTTCATACAGAAGAGTTACCGGCTCTGATTTCCCAGACATTGAAGATGCTGGGGGTACCGGGGGCTGATTCTATGTCTGAGCCAAAGAAAGATCCCATTTTGATTTCTCTGTGTAAAGCCTCATGTTTCTTCCCTATTATGGAGGCCATTCAAGAATTGATTGATCTTGAATGGGGAGCCTCGGAAGCTAATTTTAAAGGAGGACGAATCCTGGAAGGGCTGTACCCCCCGATCCGGCTGCGAGAGAGTAATTGCGCTTTCTGAAAGTGGATGTGCTGGTGTGTGACATCACCAAATGGACAATTATCCTCATATAAGGGGGAGAGGCATTGAAGGATGCACAAGATAGGAGAATTGAGGTCATCCTTAAGCAGGCCTTTGAGGCAATGGCAATGAATTTGCAGATGGCTTCTTGTTGCTCCCTGGTGGCTCGCTCTTGTTTACTTTTCTCTCAGGAAGTTGATGAAACTGGTTTAAATTCCATGGCAGTGATGGAACCGGCAGCCACCTTTTGGGCAGATGCTGGCTGCGACCTGCTTTGCACTTCGGCCAGAGGGGAGCTTCAGTAATAGTGGCCAGGCGACAGCTAAGGCTTAGGAATTGTTTGGCCAATACAATTTCAAATTCTAAACTTATGAAATTGCCCTTTAAAGGATCACTCTCTTTTGGGAGTGAGCTGGAAAAAATGGCCAATAAGTGGGGTGAGGCCCAGGTTCCTCAGTTACCAGAGGATAAGAAGCAGACGCCGTGCTCCTTTAGCAATAGAGGTTGTGCTAGGGGTTTCTGATGCTTTCGACCCTACAGAGGAGGGTCGAAAGCCTTTGAGTAGGGCTCAGTCCTTTCGTCTCAGGCAGCCCAGAAGGGGCGCAGGCTCGTGTAGTAGTGCCCCCTGAGCCTCTCAATTAAGGTGTGCTGACCCACCCCCGGGAACAGGAGATAGAGGGTCGCCTTGCTCTTTTTTTTTTTTTAATTGGAGGTGGGTTAGATCATGTCAGATCAGTGGGTTCTGGAGGTAATAAGAGATGGTTGCATTCTGGTTTTTCTCAGTGTTCCTCAGGACGTCGTCATGCTGTATCCCTGCTGCTCTCTGCAGAAGAGAGAAGCAGTAGAGTGTACGTTGTCAAGGCTCCTTGTGCCCAGGTCTCAAGAAAATATGGGCTGATATTCCATTTATTTCTTTATGCCCAAGATGGAGAGCTCCTTTTGCCCCATCTTAGATCTCAAGGGAGTCAACCATCATTTGCAGGTGACTCATTTTTGCATGGAAACCTTGCGCTCAGTGATGATGGCAGTATGGTCGGGGGAGATTCTGATGTCTCTGGATTTGTCAGAGACGTGCCTTCATATCACCATTTGCCTGGAGCATCAACGGTTTCTGCATTTCGCTGTTTTGGGGCAACATTCCCCCTGATCTAAGACAGGAACATTGCCACCGGACCTTCAAAAAGAGACTCAAAACTTGGCTGTTCGGCCAAGCCTTTCATCTACGCACGGGTTCTTCTTAGTATGTTTTTTCCTTCTTACCTACAGTCTAGCGCTTTGGTCAGCACCCCAACCTTGCAGATGATTCTCCTATTGTGTTCATATCCCTCACCCTAAGTTATTTCGTTGTGCCCTCAGATCTTCTGCCAGCTATTTTCTGGCATCATGAAAGACTTCACTATTTAAATGTTGTTTTGATACCTGTTCCATTGCTCCAAGTTATTTATTCTTGTTAAATGTAAAAGCACTCGTATATGCTAGTTATTGTTATATTGTAAACCGAAGTGATATGTAATTTCTTACATGAATATCGGTATATAAAAGTGTTAAATAAATAAATAAACATTATTAGTTTTGAGTGTTGCCCTTTGGGTTGGCCACCGTGCCCAGAACCTTTTCCAAAGTTATGGTGGTGGTTGCGGCAGTGTTGAGCAAGGATGGCATTATTGTTCACCCATACTTAGATGAATGGCTGATTTGGGACAGGAGTCTGGAAAAGAGCCTTCGGGTCTCACGCAAGGTGATCTCCTTGCTACAGAAACCAGGTTGGGTGGTGAACTTAGCCAAGAGCAATCTACAGCCATCTCAAATGCTGGAGTATCTCAGTGTTCAGGTCAACATGAAGCAAGGTAGGGTAGTATTCAGAAGCTGATGGTGCAGGTGCGACTATTGACAAACAATATGCCCGACAGTGTGGTCCTATGTACAGGTGCTCAGGTTGATGGCAGCCACCCTAGGTTCTGTGGGCAAGGGCGCATATGCGCCTTTCTTTAGTACACTCTGCTGGTTTGTTGGAGTCCACAGTCTCAAGACTATTCAAATATGGCTTCACCTGCCTGTGGAGATCAGCATGCAGCTGCAGTGGTGGTTGCAAGCAGACCATCTAAGGAAGGGGGTTTCCCTATGATCAATAGACTGACTAATACTCACGACGGATGTGAACCTCCAGTGTTAGGGGCCCACTTGCTAGAGTAGATGGCGCAAGAGCTCTGGAGTACAGAAGAGTTTCTTTGGAACATCAATCAGCTGGAAGCCAGAGCCATCCGGTTGGCATGCTTACAATTTGTCGACCTGTTCGGATAATGTCAGACAATGCAATGACAGTGGCTTACATCAATCACCAGGGAGGAACCAAGAGCCAGTAAGTATCGCAGCAAACAGCCCAACTCATGGAACAGGTGGAAGTGCATTGTCATGAGATCTCAGCCTCCTACATTGCAGGAAAATGCAATGGAAGAGCCGACTTTCTAAGTAGACAGTCTGGATCCAGGAAAATGGGAATTGTTAAGCGAGGCATTTCAGCTCATAGTGGACCACTGGGGCCTTCCGTTTTTAGACCTGTTGGCGATATTTCACAATGCAAAGATTCCTCGCTTCTCCAGTCACAGAAGAGATCATAAGTCCTTGGGCATCGATGATCTCGTGTAGGAGTGGCCGGTGGGCAAGCTCCCAATATGCCTTTCTCCCATGGCCCATGTTGGGCAGAATGATTTAGAGGATCAAGAGTCACATGGGGATGGTGCTTCTGGTGGCACCAGATTGGCCCAGGAGGTCATGGTATGCAGATTTGGGAAAGCTCCTTGTGGACCCTCCTATCCGATTACTGGTTCACAGGGATCTGCTATGGCAGGGGCCTGTTCTTCACGAAGATCTGATCGATTTTGTCTTATGGTATGGCCCTTGAGAGGGCTCGGATGCTGAAGTGGATATTCCACTGCAGTGATTGCCACCTTGCTATGAGCAAGAAAGTTCTCCACTTCCTTAGCCTATGTGCAAGTTTGGTGAGTGTTTGAAGCTTGGTGTGAGGATCAAGGGATTCTCCCTCGTTCAGTTAAGATCCCACTCATTTTGGAATTTTTTCAAGATGGACTGAGAAAAGAGTTGGCCCTTAATTCACTGAAGGTACAGGTGGTGGCTCTTGCCTGTTTCCAGGGTCAGGTGAATGGTGGACCCTTTTCAGCTCATCCAGATGTGGCTCAATTCTTGAAAGGGCTGAAGCATCTTCGTCTTCCCCTGAGGTTCCCAGTACCCTTGTGGAGTCTTAATCTTGTTTTGGATTTCTTAGCTGGTCCCACCTTTCGACCGCTTTATAGCCTTTCCTTGAGGTTATTTATGTTGAAAATGGTGTTTCTTGTGGCAATCTGTTCTCTGCATAGTCTCCAAAGTGCAGGCATTGTTCTGCCAGGAACCGTTTCTGCAAGCGACTCTGGAGGCAATACAGTTGCATACTGTTCCATTCTTTTTGCCAAAGATGATTTTGGATTTTCACTAGTATCAATCCATTTCCCAGCCGCCTCTGAACAGGGAGAGAGATATGGATGAATATCGCCTGTTACAGTCCTTGGATGTCAAGAGGCATATTTTGAGGTATTCAGAGATTTCTGAACCTCTCAGGAAGACAGACCAGCTGGTAGGATTAAACAGGGTGAGCGGCCGTCACAGGCTATAATAGCCCACTGGATTAAGGAGATAGTCACGGTCGCATATTTGGATGCTGAGCAGCCATTCCTTAGTCAATTTAGAGCTCATTTCACTAGGGCTCAGGCAGTGTCATGGGCAAAGATTAGTTTGCTGTCTGCCGTTGAGATTTGTTGATCTGCGATGTGGTCCTCCTTACATACATTTTCCAGGCATTACTGCCTGATGTGCAGGCCCAGGAGGACGCAGACTTCACACATGCGGTATTGATCGGAATGCGGGCAGCCTCCCACACTGTTCGGGAGTGGCTTTGGTACATCCTACTGGTATTGGATCCACTTATCCGAATGCCAAGAAAAGAGAAATTACTATTTACCTGATAATTTCCTTTTTTTTTGAGGAGGATAGATGGATACACCTTCTTACCCCTCAGCTGCCGGATGTTTGTGCTATTGTCCTCCTGCGTGGTTGCATGTTCCAGGGCTTACTGGTAAGTGTCAATCCCGTCCCTAGACTAGTGTTATTACACTCCTTGTCTGAGTTCAGTGGTTTCCAGTTAGCTGAGTGCTGGAGTGGAGTTAATAATCACGTTTTTGTTAGTTTGTCCACACTTGGCTTTTGCAGAGAATCCTGGCAGGCTAGTGTCAGTGCACGGGTGTATATACTGTGACGTCAGTTTTGCTTTGTCTACTTCTACTGATAGAGGTGCATATAAATTATCAGGTAAGAAGTAATTTCTCCATATCTGAGCAATGAAATAAACAGTTCCAAATATTTGGGTACCATTGGCCAGATTTAAAAGAACTTCCAAGCACACCTCAGTGTCACATGTATATATTACATACTCTATATGTATAGACCAGTGAGCCTGACTTCAGTGCTGGGAAAAATAGTGGAAACTATACTAAAGATCAAAATTACAGAGCATATAGAAAGACATGGTTTAATGGAACACAGTCAACATGGATTTACCCAAGGGAAGTCTTGCCTAACAAATCTGCTTCATTTTCTTGAAGGGGTTAATAAACGTGGACAGAGGTGAACCAATAGATTTTTGGATTTTCAGAAGGCGTTTGACAAAGTCCCTCATGAGATGCTTCTAAGAAAACTAAAAAGTCATGGGATAGGAGGTGATGTCCTTTCGTTGATTACAAACTGGTTACAAGACAGGAAACAGAGTAGGATTAAATGGTCAATTTTCTCAGTGGAAAATGGTAAACAGTGGAGTGCCTCAGGGATCTGTACTTGGACCGGTACTTTTCAATATATTTATAAATGATCTGGAAAGGAATACGACGAAAGAGGTTATCTAATTTGCAGACGATACAAAATTATTCAGAGTAGTTAAATCACAAGCGGATTGTGATACATTGCAGGAGGACCTTGCAAGACTGGAAGATTGGGCATCCAAATGGCAGATGAAATTTAATGTGAACAAGTGCAAGGTGTTGCATATAGGGAAAAATAACCCATACAGAACTTACACAATGTTATGTTCCATATTAGGAGCTACCACCCAGGAAAAAGATCTAGGCATCATAGTGGATAATACATTGAAATTGTCAGTTCAGTGGTCTGCAGCAGTCAAAAAAGCAAACAGAATGTTAGGAATTATTAGGAAGGTGAATAAAATAGAAAATGTCATAATGCCTCTATATCGCTCCATGGTGAGACCGCATCTTGAGCACTGTGTACAGTTCTGGTCACTGCATCTCAAAAAAGATATAATTGCGATGGAGAAGGTACAGAGAAGGGCTACCAAAATGATAAAGGGGATGGAACAACTCCCCTATGAGGAAAGACTAAAGAGGTTAGGACTTTTCAGCTTGGAGAAGAGACGGCTGAGGGGGGATATGATAGAGGTGTTTAAAATCATGAGAGGTCTAGAACGGGCAGATGTGAATCGGTTATTTACTCTTTCGGATAATAGAAAGACTAGGGGGCACAAAATGAAGTTAACATGTGGCACATTTAAAACTAATCGGAGAAAATTATTTTTCTCTCAATGCACAATTAAACTCTAGAATTTGTTGCCAGAGGATGTGGTTAGTGCAGTTAGTGTAGCTGGGTTCAAAAAAGGTTTGGATAAGTTCTTAGAGGAGAAGTCCATTACCTGCTATTAAACAAGAGAATGAGGAGATGGGGGTGTGTGTGATATAGATTGAGGAGATGGGGGTATGTGTGATAGAGAATGGGGAGATGGGGTGTGATAGAGAATGGGGAGATGGTGTGTGTGTGTGATAGAGAATGGGGAGATGGGGTGTGTGATAGAGAATGGGGAGATGGGGTGTGATGAGTAGCAAGGGAAGGGTGTTTTGGTGTTCGTGCGTATATATATGAGCAGGTGGGATGGGGGACAGTAAGAACTGGAAATGGGGTAGGAAAGGTGAGAGAGAGAGATTAGGATAGAAGGAGGAGGAGGGCTGGAGCCAGAGCAGGAACACTTCAGATCTCCTCCCTCCACCCCCAAGATCTCAGGACCTCTCTCTGCTCCTGTTCTCCTCTCTCCAAGTCCCACTCCGATCTTCTACACCTATCCTGATCTTCCCTCCTCCATCCCTTATCCCTCTTCCCTCATTTCCCTACTCTGAGATCCGCACCCCCCCAATCCCAGATCTTTTCCCCTTCCTTCCTCCCCAGCCCCAGTCACTAAGATCCCTTTTCCTCTAATAAAGAACCAAGAGGTCCATAATCCGACACACTCCGGATAAACTTATCTAGCCACGCTACTGAATGTAGCCACTTAACTTTAGGACCGTTCTTTGGCCCGTCCAGCCTTCTGGCTAATTCCCAATATAGAAGTTAAGCAGAGTCAAGTCCTCCTACTTATGCTCCTGGAACACCCCTAACTTATCAGCCAGACGTGCCCAAATATTCATTTACCCATCTAACTTCTCAGTTGGCTACTAAATGCTACTAAATGGACCTCAAATTTGGACATAGAAATGTCAGAAAATGATTTTATAAAAATAAAGTAAAACATTATTTAAAGTGCAAATATATGCAAAATTATTCAAATTTTCCACACAAAAAACTACCATGGAATCTTGAAAAATCTAACGCATGATAGCGGAAGCTCTGCTTGCTACATCGGGTCCTTCGTTTCTTTGTTTTCATTAAGCTGTTTCATTCCAAATACCTGGTGGGGAGAGCAGGGCAATATAAGAAGAGACAAGAAATTGCCCTGCTCTTATGGTCCTTGTGAATCCCAATCCAGCAGAAAAAGACCTCTCTCCCAGGAAAGAGAGGAAAGTCCCTGACCCATCCTGGAGACGCAGAAACAGCGGCCCCTCCAACACAAGCACATCTTCATTAAATCACACTCAATGCTCTTGTGGTGCTTGTGAATCCAATCCAGCAGAAAACGACCTCTCTCCCAGAAAAGAGAGGAAAGTCCCTGACCCATCCTGGAGACGCAGAAACAGCGGCCCCTCCAACACAAGCACATCTTCATTAAATCACACTCAATGCTCTTATGGTGCTTGTGAATCCCAATCCAGCAGAAAAAGACCTCTCTCCCAGGAAAGAGAGGAAAGTCCCTGACCCATTCTGGAGACGCAGAAACAGTGGCCCCTCCAACACAAGCACATCTTCATTAAATCACACTCAATGCTCTTGTGGTGCTTGTGAATCCAATCCAGCAGAAAACGACCTCTCTCCCAGGAAAGAGAGGAAAGTCCCTGACCCATCCTGGAGACGCAGAAACAGCGGCCCCTCCAACACAAGCACATCTTCATTAAATCACACTCAATGCTCTTATGGTGCTTGTGAATCCCAATCCAGCAGAAAACGACCTCTCTCCCAGGAAAGAGAGGAAAGTCCCTGACCCATTCTGGAGACGCAGAAACAGCGGCCCCTCCAACACAAGCACATCTTCATTAAATCACACTCAATGCTCTTGTGGTGCTTGTGAATCCAATCCAGCAGAAAACGACCTCTCTCCCAGGAAAGAGAGGAAAGTCCCTGACCCATCCTGGAGACGCAGAAACAGCGGCCCTTCCAACACAAGCACATCTTCATTAAATCACACTCAATGCTCTTGTGGTGCTTGTGAATCCAATCCAGCAGAAAACGACCTCTCTCCCAGGAAAGAGAGGAAAGTCCCTGACCCATCCTGGAGACGCAGAAACAGCGGCCCCTCCAACACAAGCACCACAAGCACATCTTCATTAAATCACACTCAATGCTCTTGTGGTGCTTGTGAATCCAATCCATCAGAAAACGACCTCTCTCCCAGGAAAGAGAGGAAAGTCCCTGACCCATCCTGGAGACGCAGAAAACAGCGGCCCTTCCAACACAAGCACATCTTCATTAAATCACACTCAATGCTCTTGTGGTGCTTGTGAATCCAATCCAGCAGAAAACGACCTCTCTCCCAGGAAAGAGAGGAAAGTCCCTGACCCATCCTGGAGACGCAGAAACAGCGGCCCCTCCAACACAAGCACATCTTCATTAAATCACACTCAATGCTCTTGTGGTGCTTGTGAATCCAATCCAGCAGAAAACGACCTCTCTCCCAGGAAAGAGAGGAAAGTCCCTGACCCATCCTGGAGACGCAGAAACAGCGGCCCCTCCAACACAAGCACATCTTCATTAAATCACACTAAATGCTCTTGTGGTGCTTGTGAATCCAATCCAGCAGAAAACGACCTCTCTCCCAGGAAAGAGAGGAAAGTCCCTGACCCATCCTGGAGACGCAGAAACAGTGGCCCCTCCAACACAAGCACATCTTCATTAAATCACACTCAATGCTCTTGTGGTGCTTGTGAATCCAATCTAGCAGAAAATGACCTCTCTCCCAGGAAAGAGAGGAAAGTTCCTGACCCATCCTGGAGACGCAGAAACAGCGGCCCTTGCAACACAAGCACATCTTCATTAAATCACACTCAATGCTCTTGTGGTGCTTGTGAATCCAATCCAGCAGAAAACGACCTCTCTCCCAGGAAAGAGAGGAAAGTCCCTGACCCATCCTGGAGACGCAGAAACAGCGGCCCCTCCAACACAAGCACATCTTCATTAAATCACACTCAATGCTCTTGTGGTGCTTGTGAATCCAATCCAGCAGAAAACGACCTCTCTCCCAGGAAAGAGAGGAAAGTCCCTGACCCATCCTGGAGACGCAGAAACAGCGGCCCCTCCAACACAAGCACATCTTCATTAAATCACACTCAATGCTCTTGTGGTGCTTGTGAATCCAATCCAGCAGAAAACAACCTCTCTCCCAGGAAAGAGAGGAAAGCCCTGACCCATCCTGGAGACGCAGAAACAGCGGCCCCTCCAACACAAGCACATCTTCATTAAATCACACTCAATGCTCTTGTGGTGCTTGTGAATCCAATCCAGCAGAAAACGACCTCTCTCCCAGGAAAGAGAGGAAAGTCCCTGACCCATCCTGGAGACGCAGAAACAGCGGCACCTCCAACACAAGCACATCTTCATTAAATCACACTCAATGCTCTTGTGGTGCTTGTGAATCCAATCCAGCAGAAAACGACCTCTCTCCCAGGAAAGAGAGGAAAGTCCCTGACCCATCCTGGAGACGCAGAAAACAGCGGCCCCTCCAACACAAGCACATCTTCATTAAATCACACTCAATGCTCTTATGGTGCTTGTGAATCCCAATCCAGCAGAAAACGACCTCTCTCCCAGGAAAGAGAGGAAAGTCCCTGACCCATCCTGGAGACGCAGAAACAGCGGCCCCTCCAACACAAGCACATCTTCATTAAATCACACTCAATGCTCTTGTGGTGCTTGTGAATCCCAATCCAGCAGAAAACGACCTCTCTCCCAGGAAAGAGAGGAAAGTCCCTGACCCAGCCTGGAGACACAGAAACAGCGGCCCCTCCAACACAAGCACATCTTCATTAAATCACACTCAATGCTCTTGTGGTGCTTGTGAATCCAATCCAGCAGAAAATGACCTCTCTCCCAGGAAAGAGAGGAAAGTCCCTGACCCATCCTGGAGACGCAGAAACAGCGGCACCTCCAACACAAGCACATCTTCATTAAATCACACTCAATGCTCTTGTGGTGCTTGTGAATCCAATCCATCAGAAAACGACCTCTCTCCCAGGAAAGAGAGGAAAGTCCCTGACCCATCCTGGAGACGCAGAAACAGCGGCCCCTCCAACACAAGCACATCTTCATTAAATCACACTCAATGCTCTTGTGGTGCTTGTGAATCCAATCCAGCAGAAAACGACCTCTCTCCCAGGAAAGAGAGGAAAGTCCCTGACCCATCCTGGAGACGCAGAAACAGCGGCCCCTCCAACACAAGCACATCTTCATTAAATCACACTCAATGCTCTTGTGGTGCTTGTGAATCCAATCCAGCAGAAAACGACCTCTCTCCCAGGAAAGAGAGGAAAGTCCCTGACCCATCCTGGAGACGCAGAAACAGCGGCCCCTCCAACACAAGCACATCTTCATTAAATCACACTCAATGCTCTTGTGGTGCTTGTGAATCCAATCCAGCAGAAAACGACCTCTCTCCCAGGAAAGAGAGGAAAGTCCCTGACCCATCCTGGAGACGCAGAAACAGCGGCCCCTCCAACACAAGCACATCTTCATTAAATCACACTCAATGCTCTTGTGGTGCTTGTGAATCCAATCCAGCAGAAAACGACCTCTCTCCCAGGAAAGAGAGGAAAGTCCCTGACCCATCCTGGAGACGCAGAAACAGCGGCCCCTCCAACACAAGCACATCTTCATTAAATCACACTCAATGCTCTTATGGTGCTTGTGAATCCAATCCAGCAGAAAACGACCTCTCTCCCAGGAAAGAGAGGAAAGTCCCTGACCCATCCTGGAGACGCAGAAACAGCGGCACCTCCAACACAAGCACATCTTCATTAAATCACACTCAATGCTCTTGTGGTGCTTGTGAATCCAATCCATCAGAAAACGACCTCTCTCCCAGGAAAGAGAGGAAAGTCCCTGACCCATCCTGGAGACGCAGAAACAGCGGCCCCTCCAACACAAGCACATCTTCATTAAATCACACTCAATGCTCTTGTGGTGCTTGTGAATCCCAATCCAGCAGAAAACGACCTCTCTCCCAGAAAAGAGAGGAAAGTCCCTGACCCAGCCTGGAGACGCAGAAACAGCGGCCCCTCCAACACAAGCACATCTTCATTAAATCACACTCAATGCTCTTGTGGTGCTTGTGAATCCAATCCAGCAGAAAACGACCTCTCTCCCAGGAAAGAGAGGAAAGTCCCTGACCCATCCTGGAGACGCAGAAACAGCGGCCCCTCCAACACAAGCACATCTTCATTAAATCACACTCAATGGCTTTTCATGTATAATCAGCATGAAGGATCATTAAAATACTGATGAAAATATAGCGCTATCTTGGTTTTTTTCTTTTATTTATATTTTTAAAAAGGATTTTCTCTCTATAACTGTGCACACAAGTCCACAAATGGCAAAATCTACTGGCTCTGAAACTAAATGTCAGTCCCTCAGCATCAATTGGGCAACTTTGATCCTCCAAGCTGAAAGGCACAGGTGCGCTAAGAGGAGGCTACGTAGGCTGTAACGCCTGCTTTCTATGGACCCTCCTTATCCTAACTTATCTGAATGGCAAAACTTATAGCTCTATCAACCCTGCTCTTCCCCTCGTCCATCCCCTCCCTCCTCATTGTTTACATTTTTACTCATTACATGACAGAAAGATTTACCTTCTGTGTAATATATATATATATATGTGTGTGTGTGTGTGTGTGTGTGTGTGTGTATCAAGTGGCGAAAACACAGGGAAAACAAGAGCACTTTTAAAATGTCTATAAATGTGAGCCAGCTCAGTCTTGTAATAGTTATACAGTCCATGCATTTTCTGAAAAGAGAATAGCTAAGACGTGAGGAAACTCAAAGCAGTCCCCCTCATCTCTCTTTTGACTTCCTCCCTCACAAACATCCACGGTCCCTGGAAGTCCTTATTTGCACAGTATAAGGTGCTCCAGGGGGCGGGCAGAGGGGAAAACCCCCCCAAACCTGCTGAGCTGTGCCTGCTAGAGCAGTGCTGCCATTTAATACTACACATGCTGCTCGTGAGCTCACGTGATAAACAGGCAGCCCCTAATCAGATATTCCATTAACACCAGGCCTTTCACAAAAACACGCAACACAAAAGGAAATCGAAAGGCAGTGCTGCTATATCCCTAATTAATAGCACAGCTAGAAAATGTCCTCCTAATGAGAGCTGCACTAAAAGTTGCATCCCTAGGGTTTGAAAGAGAAATACAAAGAATATGGAGACTGCCATCTGTTCCTCCCCCTCTCTCCTCAGCACTAGGCTCCTGACACAGCAAGGTTAAACTTTCTGAACAGTAGCATTTACAACAAACCGCCTCGTGAAAATAAGAAGAGGGCATTCACTATGGACATGCAAGTCTAAGATTGTCTATGCTCAAGCAACAGATACCAGGAGAGCCTCTCCATAGCCACTACGTCAACTTTTCCTGATCCCCATTCCTCCCATACTCCTTTGAATGCTGTGCTAGATGATCTGTTATGGGTCATCCAAGCCTTCTCCCTCTCCTTCGGCATAACATGCCCAGAGCCACTTCATAAGCCACCACCCACAGATGGCCCATTTCTCCTTTTCTTGCCCTGGTGGATAGTCAGGAAATAGTATTAAAAAAAAAAATAATGAAACTTCCTTCCAGTTCCAGTCTGACCTTTGCTCTCCCTCTGCACAATCCCAAATGCTGAATGTGCTGCAAATTTTGCAAATGTTTTGGGTGACAGTAATACTTTCAATATTAAAGAATTTTGACAATTTTCCCCATAAATGTCAAATTTAATGCCTTTATTTGAAAAACCTTCATATAAACTTTGGGGGTAAAACGTCAAAATGTAACCACCTACTCATAAAACATCAGAATAGATACAGTGTTAAATCAAATCCAACCATGTTTGTGCATCAAATTTGGAATCGGGAGGGCTTTGACGTGACAGATCTATGCACTCAACGCACATATCACTTTTACAAAGCAATTAAAAAATAAACCATGAGAAATCCCTCCCTCGCACATCAGTCAGGAGTTCACGATTCAGCTCTACTAGCTTAGTTTCCACTTTGGAAAATTCAGTAGCCCCTCTAAAACAAATCCCTTTTTAACTAATCTTGGTTATAACAAACCAAAACCCTGTGACTTGAGATGTCTGTGTTCCCTAAAGAAGAGGGGAGGAGGAGAATATGAAAGGCAGATTCAAATATCTCAAAGATATAAGCAATTCTTGAGACGTCAACCATTTTCAGTGGAAAGGAAGTTCTCATCTACAAGATATAATGCTCAAAGGGCATAAACTCAGGAGAAACAGCAGAAAATATTTCTTTTCAGAAACAATGGCTGACGCATGGAACAACAGAATTCAAAATAGCCTTGAATAAGCACAGACGTTCCTTAGTTGTGAAGAAAAGAAGGGAGAGCCAGATAAATTGGGGTCTCTGATATTGCATAAGGAAACATAGAACATAACAGCAGATAAATACTGGTGTTAAACAGAGTGACCCTGTTTTCCCCCTTTTTGTGTGGGCTGGACCAGGATGGATGTCCACAAGCCCAGATGTGCAAGAGGCTCCTAGGCCTCCAGAAGGAAGGCAGCTCCTGTAAAGTTCTCTGTCCAAACTAGAAGAATGTGAGTGTACACTGACCAGAAGCAAGGCAGTCTACAGCCCCTGTCTGTGTAAGTGACTACTGCTAAGGTAGGAAGTCCATTCTGAAGTATTGTGTTTGCTTTATAAAGTTTTATCTGCAGCAGAAAAGCTAGAGTCAGATGGTTTTTTTGTATCCAGCCAGGGCAAAACTGTTCATCTCCCACAGCCGGCTCATCCAGTTTGCCCATCCATACCATCTGTTCAGCTTTATGGTCCCTTTCTCTCCCTCAGAGATCCTTTGTGCTTGCCCATGCTTTTTTCAATTCTGATACTGTCCTCATCTCTACCACTTCCCCTGGGAGGCTGGCCCGTGAATCTAACACCCTCTCTAACATAGATTATTCAAGCCCCCTTTTACCCTAATCTCATGTTCTACAGCAGTGGTTCTCAAACTGTTCCTCAGAGACCGCCTGGCCAGTCTGGTTTCCAGGATATTTCTAATGAATATGCACGAGATATATTTTCATACACTGGAGGTAATACATGCAAATATCTTTCACGCATATGCATTAGGAGTATCCAGAAAACCAGACTGGCCAAGCGTTCCCTGAGGACCCGGTTGAGAACAACTGACTTTTCTGTTGAAAGAGACCTGCTTCCTGCTTATTTATTTCTTGGAAGAATTTAAATATCTGTCATATCTCCTCTATATATTTAAGTTTGTCCCCCATATGCTTAATGATGAAGACTATTGACCATTTTAGTAGTTGCACTCTGGACAGATTCCATCTGGTTTACATCCTTTTGAAGGTGCTGTCTCCAGAACTGTACTTTAAGTTAAGACTCACAAGAAACTTATATAGAGACAATATCACCTCCCCTTTCCTGATTGGCTATTCCTTTCCCTATGTATCCAATCATCATTAAGATTTCTACCATTGCCTTATCTACTTATCTGGTCACCTTAAGATCATCAGATATAATCACTTCAACTCTTGCTCTTGTTTTGTGTATAGACGAATTTCACCCCCTCTACTATACAGCTCCCTTAAAGGTGAATTTTAAACGCTCAGTATGTGCCAAAGCCAGGAGAAATGCACGTCTTGGGCCGGCACGCACCGTGCAGATTTTAAAAAGTGCGTGAGCATGCTCATAAATCTCGGTATGTACACAAATCAAAAAGTTAAAAAGGGGAGGAGAGTGAGCATGGTCTAGGCAGAGCACGGGCAGGACACGGGCATCCAGGAAAGTCACTTGAAATGGGTGCGTAACCAGTTATGTGCACAGGGTCCCCTACCGCCTGACTTCTGCCTTGAACGGCATGTAAGTATTGAAACAAAAGAAATCTAGGCTAGTTAACGGGATCTTAAGAGTAAAAGGGAGGCATATTAACTAGGGGGGTTAGGAAGTCCTATCCTTTACCTGGGCGAGCTGGGAATGGATTGGGGGAACTGGTAATTGCATCAGCGCGTGTATCTAATAAAATCCCCCCACTTATGTGGTACAGCTGGCCTTTGCGCGCACATGCACACATCCATGTAAGTTGCGCATATACGCGCATATGTTATAAACGGCACCGTCCATTAGCGCGAGCCAGAATACGCGCGCACATGCACACATCCATATAAGTTGCGCATATACGCGCATATGTTATAAATGGCACCGTCCATTAGCGCGAGCCAGAATACGCGCGCACATGCACACATCCATATAAGTTGCGCATATACGCGCATATGTTATAAACGGCACCGTCCATTAGCGCGAGCCAGAATACGCGCGCACATGCACACATCCATATAAGTTGCGCATATACGCGCATATGTTATAAACGGCACCGTCCATTAGCGCGAGCCAGAATACGCGCGCACATGTGCGCACGGCTGTTTAAAACTTGCCGTCTTGGTTCTTTTGCAACCCACATACGTGACCCTACATTTTTATTTTATTTTTTACATTAAACCTTAGCTACCAGAAATATTTAAATAATTCTGCTTTCTCCTGGTCATCCTCTACATATTTTCCCCACTCCCTTCACCTTTCAGTGCTACATATTTTTCTGTCAACTCCATGTGTGCAGGAGGAGAGATCTGCTCTATTATAATCATGGGACAAGCCCAGAGGATCCTTAGCTATGAGGAGAAGGGAAGGTATATATCGCTGGAAAACAAGTAGGATCTGTGATATTACAGCGGGAAGGAGGTAATTTGGGCAAAGTAGATGGGACTTAATAATCTTTATCTGCTGTCAATTTCTATGGTTTTATCTTCCACCAAATACTATATTTGTTATAGTGGTTGAATTGTACTATAAGCAAGGCTTCATAGATAAATTCTGCAGCATAGTTTTTGAAATTTTGCAGCACTTCGGTGGCACTTTTATATTAAGTGTACATATAATAATAATAATAGCAAATTTTATGGGAAATCTATCACATTTTGAAAATGTTCCTTTAAATACAATATTTTCCCAAACCATTGTGTGCAGATTTACCAGTGATTGTTTTTCTGTATAATACTTCTTGGATTTTGTTGTCTGTATTGAAGTTCACTATTCAAGTCTATTTGCTGTTGATTTTCATATGCAATCAAGTTAACCACTAAAATGATTTATGTTTGAACAACCTCAACTCAATGTGTTGTGTCTTTTTTTTCTTAGTGAGACTTGGCAGATGATCTCCAGATCAACTCAGCTAAATGCCCTGAAAGACTGCAACCTTACGTCCGAAGGAAAGAACTCAAGATAGAATGGATGTCCCCTTGTCCCACAGAGCCAAATATGCCGCAAATTTTGATTAGCCACATTCAGAATTATTACCCTTATCATAAGGCTTGGAGCAGCAGTTATTACCCTTAAGAGAAAGGGGGTAACTTGCACGGCACCGCAAGCACTACCATAAAAAGCTTGCTGGGCAGACTTGATGGACCATCTGGTCCTTTTCTGCCATGATTACTATGTTACTATTTATAATTATAGCCAAATAAGAGGTGCTTTCAAATAATTTAAATATTAACCTTGCCTTGGGAAGAATTTGGATCCTGAAGTTGGTTCTTGCAAAGGTCAAGCAGATCTGGTTTTTAAGCAATCCAGAATGGATAAGTCATGACATGTATCTACATGCATTACGTCAAAGAACTGGAGGAGATAATCAACACAAAAATGATGACAGAATTCAAAAGGGTATGGGATAAACACAGAGGATCCCTACTAGCAAGAGGATGGAAATGAAGCACTGGTGTAAGCTGTGATTAATTTTCTACATGAGAGTAATCTTCACAGACTGGCAGCCTCAACCTTAACAGATTGCCTGGGGGTAACCTGCATGGAGTGGCAATAGATCCCTAACAACTTGCTTGACAGACTGGGTGGGCCATTCTGGTCTTTATTTGCCATCATTTACTATGTTATTATATTAAAACCAGATTAATTTGCATATTATGCTTCCCCTGTAAAGCAGAAAAGCTTGAGTATCAGTGAAATATAACTGATGCCATATATATATCCCAAATGACATCATTTTGGGAATATGTAGTTGGAGAAAGGATTTATAATGTATATATTTGTTAACAGAAAATGAAATCAGAGGTGATGGAAAATAAACAACTAGCCATGTTCTATTCTATTTTTTTCTTTAAAGTGGCAGTGCCTAATGACTGCAGTACGAAAAACAGACTCTACTGCTTCCCAATAATATAACAGCAGAAGGCAGAGAAAAATTAATACAGGATGCATAGAAATGCGAATTAGAAAACAGAGGCGACTAATTTTATAAATCAGTCCAACACAGGACACGGAGAAGACCCATGCTGGAGTCTCCTTCCAACCGGGCCATTGGGGCACAGGAGAAAGCTGAAGCTCTGGCAGGAAGCACAATTGGGAGCCTTGCTGTCTCACGCACAGCGCCTAGAACAGTCTCGGAGAAGATTTAACCCTCCACCAAACAAGTCATGGGAGCTGCTGACATAAGGAAGGATGGTGGAAAGTAGAAGAAAAGTAAATAAATACAAGAAAACACGGTCTGTGTTATCCCACTGCTGAATTCCTCAAAGACTTTTCATTTTCACATGCTCACCAAGATAAAAATCTGCTTTATTTATAAAAATTTATATTCCACTCTTATCCCCTGTTCACAGAACATCACATAAAAACATACACAAACTAAAAATACAAAACCTAAAACTGTAATGTGGGCTCATCATCTTCACGGACTGCCATAGAGTTGTGCCAAACATATTTGATCACTAATGACTTTAAGGTTGCCTTATCCAGACCCCACTTCCTGGTGTGTAGGCCTCGTTACCGGCTCAAGTATGGGCTGATGCATAACTGACAGTGCAAAGTGTAACAAATGAAGAGTAATACTTCTCTCTTAGACAACAAAGCGCCAAGAACACGCTGCAAACAATGACGGCTGCTGCTAGTAACCTAGACAGAAAAAGCATCTGTCAAACAAGGCTCCTTTCAGTAGGTCTATTCAAAGAAAAAGGCCTTTAACACTTTCTTGAAAGTGTGTGTGCAGGTCATGGTCCAGAGATATTCAGGAAGCGCGTTCCAGAAAGAGGGGCCAGCCACTGAGAAAGCTCCATCACGGGCCTCTACTAAATGAACCAATCGAGTGGACAGGACTGCAATGCGCGAGAGGGAACATAAATCCATGGCTGATCCACAGGACAATCCAAATTTCTACTGTTCTGCAAGGAAGGGGGCAGCACAAGGCTTCCATTAATCAATGGCCTTCCATTATTAACAAACATTGCACCTGAGGTAATAAAATGGAAGTGTCTGGGGGAGACCAAGATGGCCACCGCATTAGATTTCCAACGCTTTCCTCTTAAATATTACCTTTATTCTATTTGCCTCATACCAAGCACAAGGCTAAGGTAAGGGAGACTGTAACCAGCTCTCCCTTACCCGAATTACGCCACGGATTGAGGGGCTCTTTGTGGTAATGCCGACTTCTGTTCCGGGAGCAAGCACTGTTGCGGGTAGCGCTGAAGAGCGGGTGCCACCCCCACTGGCCGAGGAGATCTCATTGAGCCCCGGCGCACAGATTACTCCTTCCCCTCCCCTTCCGGGGCTGATGGATCATCTTGAGCCTCTGCCGGCTCAACCGGTGGTGAGTCTGGGGATGCCGGTTTCAGAGGTGTGGAGGTGGTCGGAGGACCCTTATTATCTTCCGCAGCTGTGGATTTAATTTCTGCTGGTGAGGGCTCCTCGAGCGACAGGTCCTCCAGCAAGAGCCCTGATGCCGACCTTTCCTGAGAGTCTGGGGCAGGACATTGCATGGAGCCTAGGGATGTGGTGCACGGGACCCTGGCTGTGAAACCTCCAGTTATAACATTAGATGTTCTTTGTAATGTCTTGGTCTCCCTGGAAACCTCTCTTTCATCTTTAACCAAGATTTCCTTGGACACTAACTACCGGATACTTCCAATGGAAAAACAAGTTCATTCTCAGGGTAGTAAAATGGAAATTTTGAAATCTTGCATTGCTTCTGTTGAAAAAACTCAAAGCGGTTTGCTTCAATCTGATTTGATTTACTCTAAGAAGTTTGAAAATATTGAGAGCTCCTTGTGAAGTTTGAACTTGAGAGTTTTACATTTTCCTCATACTAAACTGATTTCACCAATTGAACTTCTCATGTTCTTAACATACCTGCAGCTGCAATGCCTGTTATAACAAAGGCAGATTATTTGCCTCCAATTAAGGAAGGAGCTGAAAGTCAGTGTCTGGATTTAACCCTTGATCTGACCAATATTCTTGAATCTTCTCAAGATACTGAGAAAAGCCACATTGTTGGTGTCTTTTGCTTTCCTGGTAGATAGGAATACCATGTTTAGAAATTTTCTTCGTAATCGGTTACATATGTTTTATCATATGTTAAAATATGTTATATTGGGAACATGGGGAAATAACATTAACATATGTTAATGTTATTTCCCCATGTTCCATGTAAACCAATATGATATGATCTGTATCATGAATGTCGGTATAGAAAAGCACTAAATAAATCTTTTATGGCCAGAAATTGTGGATATAATCCTGATATTACTACGGTGACTCAAGATCGCAAGAAAAGATTTTTGTCTATGAAATCAGAGGTTTTGCCTAAAGGAGCCCAATTTAATTTAAGATATCCTTGTAAGGTTTAGTAAAACATCTTAATGTATATTATGTTTTCTTCGAACCTTCTACCTAGAAGATACCCTTTGCATGGATCATCTATTCGATATGTTGCGGTGATTGCCTTCTCATTATACTTTCTTTCTTTTTCATGGTTTACATGATTTTCTGCTCTTTTTTTCTTTCTTGGTTCCTCCTTTTTTCCTTTATATTTAGAGTAATGTATGGATGTATGATTTCTTATTTTTTTTCTTTATTCTAAATGTATTATACTCCTTACAAACCTCTTTTTTCTGTTACAAGTGATTCTTGTGTTAACATGTAATACTGCGGAAAAATAAAATAAAAAATAAAATGGAAGTGTCTGGGTTGTTGTCAAGAACCATTGCTCTCCTAGTGTCCAAACTGAACAGCAACTCAGAATGTATGCAGGAGGTTTAATGACAGCTGGGTCAGCAAACCATTGGGGAGTTCTCTGAGCTACAGAGAAGTCTGCCCTTAGTTCATGCTAACCCCCGTCTCCTACACAAATCACAGAGCTGCCAAAATCAGATCAGCAAGTTTTTATTACAACACTTTTGGAAGCTGCCTCTGAATTACTTCTGAAAAAATAATGCTCTTGTTGCATTGAGGCCCCAGACTTCTGCAAGCAAACTGACAGTGTAGGGCTGATGCCCTGCTTTCCAACAAGTGCGTCAGGTTCTGCTACTGCAGCAGGAAACATGAATTCTTGTAAGTTAAGTGCAGCATTATAAGCTTTTTTTTTGCTTTGCAGCAAGTTATTTGTCCAAAATACATAATACTGTACATATCTAGAATACGTTGACATCAGGAAATGAAGTCTGTGGATCTCTGAAACACAAGAGATTTACTGCTGTAACCTGCTACAATTCTCTTTAACCTGACATTTTTTGACAGTGAAAACAGAACAAATGTGATCTCTAGTTGTCGTCTGTCATGTGTCAAGTTGCTCCAAGCACATGAAAAAATTAGGATTTATATATTTGTTTAGTCCCTACTTCCTCCCCTTCCCAGGTGACCATGTTAATAATTTCTAAACTGCTTTCAAATCCTGGCAAAGCTCTTTTGGCAGGTGGATGAGGAAGTTTCCTCCAAGGCTAACCACAATGTTGTGTTAAGAAAGCAGCAGTACTGCCCCCCACCGTTGTGTGTCCTCCCCACCAAAATCCTGAATGCAGTATGCCCTCAGCATGCCAAAGTCCTGCCAGGCACGACTGCAATGCTACTTACTGGAAATGAGTTTACTTCCTTTTCATCCTGTTCTCACCAGGGAGTCATGACCCAGCCTCCAGTATTTTACCCTTTGCTGCCCCATAGCAGAGAGTTTCTTTAGCAGAACTAGCCGCCTCCGCCACAAGACAGGATGATAAACATCAAAAATGGGGATGGGTGGTGGGGGCTAGGGATCTAGCACAATTAACTTCTAGCAAGAAGCAGAATGTGCTTTTACAAGCCTTACAAAATAAAAGAATAAAGAAAGAAAGAATTAAGCACCGAAACTCTCCTCATCTCCCTTACAGATCACCTCATCATAGCTCTGGACTCTGGACACTCCTTCCTTCTAGTACTTCTTGACATCTCGGCCACATTTGACACCGTGAATCACTCCATTCTCCTTAAACAACTTTCAGACATCAGGATAACAGGTACGGCCTTCAAATGGTTCGACTCCTTTCTCAGTAACAGAGGCTCCAAAGTAAAGATCAATAACAAGGAGTCTCCTCTCATCAACTCCTCAAGAGGAGTACCGCAGGGCTCCTCTCTGTCCCCCACACTCTTCAACATATACCTTCTTCCCCTCTGCCAGTTGCTTATGAATCTAAAACAACCTCTATCTCTACGCCGACGACGTACAATTCCTGATCCCAGTAACCGAATCCCTCTCAAAAACACTTAAGTTCTGGGACAACTGTCTCCAAGATATCAAGAATCTCCTCACTAACCTAAACCTGGTTCTGAGCACGTCTGACAGAAATTCTCCTTATAACTCCCAACCACAACGATAACCTTCAATTGACCCACACCAACACCCTGGTCAGCCAAGCAAGAGATCTCGGAGTTATAATCGATAACTAGTTAAATCTAAAGAAGTTCATCAACACCACAACCAAAGACTGCTTCTTCAAACTTCAAGTGCTAAAAAGACTCAAACCGCTTCTGTACTTTCAGGACTTCAGATCTGTACTCCAGGCCATTATATTTTCCAAATTAGACTACTGCAATTCCATTCTACTAGGCCTTCTCACCTTCTCCACCAAACCACTTCAGATGCTTCAAAACTCGGCCGCTAGAATCTTAACAAATTCCAACAGAAGAGACCACATCACACCCATCCTAAAAAATCTGCACTGGCTCCCTGTAAGCTTTAGAATCTTACACAAGTGCTTCACCATCATTCACAAATCCATTTACAATGGACCCCTATCGATATCCACTACCTACTCACTCTGCACACCTCTTCTAGACCCATCAGAGAAGCTTACAAGGGCTCACTACACCCTCCCCCAGCCAAATCCACACTCCACTCATCCACCAAAGAACGAGCCTTCTCGACAGCGGCGCCAACCATCTGGAATGCTATGCCCCCTGACCTTAGAGAAGAACCCTGCCTACTGACATTCAGAAAAAAACTCGACTTGGCTATTTCAACAAGCCTTCCCTTGACCTGGGACCTCCCCAGCTACAGTGACACTCCAAGGCCCTCTAGTCGATACACCCCAATTCCAATATTGTACATGACTTGATATTGTTTAGTTTCAAGTTACCTCTGCCTCTAGCTCCTCTTCTTCCAGTTAAAGTACCCCTGTTTTATTGTAACTTTTCGCTATCTTTGTTTATGTTAACGTTATTTCCCCTTTGTTCCTTGTAAACTGATATGATATGATCTGTATCATGAATGCGGTATAAAAAAGCACTAAATAAAAAATAAAATTTCTTATTTTGAAACAGATGCACCTGTCCCATTTAAATTGTAAAGAAAAATAGAACTCAGCCAGAAAGGAGTAACTTTTTCTGAGGAAAGCCAAGGCCCCAACCAGCCTCTAAATTTTAGACCGGAGGTCTGTGGTGATATGTGCCAATACTCTGGACTGGCACTTCTCTCTGACACACTGGCGCCTAGCAACATCGGAAATGGCAACTGGGTCAGATGGGCTTTGCCGAACCTCAAAGTAGAGGGGAGTCCCACAGGTGCAGCACAGCAGACTGGCAATGCGTAGGAAGACGCAGTGATGACGTGAAGATTTTGTCACCTCTAGGCACTATTGGTGCTGTTGCCCTCTCCCCCCAGACTCCAAATAATTTTGGACAACATTTTACACTATAAAAATAAAGTAGTTTTTCCAACCTTGCTCACATCTGTATAATTTATTTTCTTTTTACTATGTAAGGAAAATGGATCTCAAGTATCAGTACAGGGAGGAGATCTCAGGGATGGGGAGAAGCAGGGAGGAGGACCAGGAATAGGCTGAGGAGAAGATGAGAGGACTGGGGAGGAGTGGAGGAGTGTGAGAAAATACTGGGGATAAGGAGGATGGGAGGTGGGGGTGAAGATTAGGAGAGCTGGGATGGGTGGAGAGGATGGAGAAGGAAAAGGTTCTGACTAAGGAAGGGGATGAGAGAGGAGGAAGACTTGGGGGAGGGTTCCAGGATGTGGGAGAAGGAAGAGACACTACGTGAGAGAGGTTCCAGGATGTGGGAGAAGGGAGAGACAGTACGTGAGAGAGGTTCCAGGATGTGGGAGAAGGAAGAGATAGAACGTAAGAGAGGTTCCAGGATGTGGGAGAAGGAAGAGATAGGACATAAGAGAGGTTCCAGGATGTGGGAGAAGGAAGAGACAGTACGCGAGAGAGGTTCCAGGATGTGGGAGAAGGAAGAGAATAGACGTAAGAGAGGTTCCAGGATGTGGGAGAAGGAAGAGATAGGATGTAAGAGAGGTTCCAGGATGTGAGAGAAGGAAGAGATAGGACGTGAGAGAGGTTCCAGGATATGGGGGACAGAATCCAAGATGAAGGATCTGTATTGCGGTAGGGAGGAGGCAACTGTGCTTATTGTGCTGCAGTCCTACTCCCCTTACATGTCCTCTTTAACTTCCCATCCAGTCTATATATGTATGTGTACATCTATTTATATAATCTATCTTTATTTATTTATTTAATACTTTTAGGTTAGGGTTTACAGTCAGGTACTGTAGGTATTTTCCTATCTCCAGAAGGTTTACAATCTAAGTTTGTACCTGAGGCAATGGAGGGTAAAGTGACTTGCCCAAGGTCACAAGGAGCGACAGCGGGACTCGAACCGTGGTCTCCTGGTTCATAGCCACTGCTCAAACCACTAGGCTACTCCTCCTCCTCGCATAGTCACATATATATATGCACATCTAGCAGTGATCCCTTCTCAAACACAAACACTGCCCCACCCTCTCTTCCTCTCTTTCTTACACACAGGCACTTCCTCCCAGCCTCTAGGCTCATTCCCCCAATAATCTGCTAGTTAGCCCCTCCTAAAACTCACTAAAATGATCCCCCTTTGCTCTGCTTGCTCCCCTCCACTCCTGCCTGTAAATTGCAGAAGGCGAGGAGATAGATTAAGGAGCAGAGTAGTTCTGCCTCGCCTGCTTCAGACTCATTCCCTCCCCTCCTTTGATGGATCAGAGAGCCTGCTGGCCCCCAGACCTTTGCAGCCCTAGGGTGCCTGTTGGCAAAACCAGGCCGGGGAACATGACCTGAAAGTGCTACTCCAGCCTTTGCACTGAGAGGACAGAAGCCTGCACTGCTAGCCAGGGAGGATGGAAAAAACAAAGCCGAGAGAAGAATAAGGAGCAAGACCGGTTCCAGCAAAGCGGGAGGGGAAGGAGGTAGAGCCCTGCAAAGCTGCTCTGTTAGAAGGATATTTTCTTAAACGATTGCATGATTGAGAGCCACAGGAACTATTCTCAGTCTCTTGGTACCAAAGAGGTCACAGTTCAGTCAATACTGCCATAGAGTGCTGGGAGGGAAAGCAATGCGAGGGAAAAGAAACTCAGCAAGATGGGGGAATTGTGTTGAGCTTAGGGAAGATACTGACAGGCCAGGAAAGGAGGAAGTGCAGCCGGCTGCTGTTGGGAGGGACAAATGGGCTAATAAGGAGCTTGCAATACAGAGAGAGAGAGAGAGAGAGAGGCCGCTGGGGGACTCGGGAGTGAGAGAGCACAGATTAGGAAAAGAAAATATGAGTGGGAAAGAGAGAGGCTGGAAGGGCTAGAAACAGGCAGACAATTCAGGGTCAGGCAGATTTCAGCTTGGGCTGAGTCTTTTGCCAGGCAAAATGGATTTTCACATATCTACTGAAAAAAGTCTGTTGGATTTTTCCTGGTGGACCTGTGAAAAAATCTGTAACCAATTTGCAAAAAACCCTAAAAAACTTGAAGGCATAAAACAACAGAAGTAATCTGTTTTGGACTTTCCAGAGATCTGAAATGGATTTCCAAAGAGTCAATACTTCTTTTTGTTAATGGAACAAAGTCAGTTTAATGGAACAAAGTCAGCATGGCTTTACCCAGGGTAAGTCTTGCCTCACAAATCTGCTTCACTTTTTTGAAGGAGTTAATAAACATGTGGATAAAGGTGAACCGGTAGATGTAGTATACTTGGATTTTCAGAAGGCGTTTGACAAAGTTCCTCATGAGAGGCTTCTAGGAAAAGTAAAAAGTCATGGGATAGGTGGCGATGTCCTTTCGTGGATTGCAAACTGGCTAAAAGTCAGGAAACAGAGAGTAGGATTAAATGGACAATTTTCTCAGTGGAAGGGAGTGGACAGTGGAGTGCCTCAGGGATCTGTATTGGGACCCTTACTTTTCAATATATTTATAAATGATCTGGAAAGAAATACGACGAGTGAGGTAATCAAATTTGCAGATGACACAAAATTGTTCAGAGTAGTTAAATCACAAGCAGATTGTGATAAATTGCAGGAAGACCTTGTGAGACTGGAAAATTGGGCATCCAAATGGCAGATGAAGTTTAATGTGGATAAGTGCAAGGTGATGCATATAGGGAAAAATAACCCATGCTATAATTACACAATGTTGGGTTCCATATTAGGTGCTACAACCCAAGAAAGAGATCCAGGTGTCATAGTGGATAACACATTGAAATCGTCGGCTCAGTGTGCTGCGGCAGTCAAAAAAGCAAACAGAATGTTGGGAATTATTAGAAAGGGAATGGTGAATAAAACGGAAAATGTCATAATGCCTCTGTATCGCTCCATGGTGAGACCGCACCTTGAATACTGTGTACAATTCTGGTCACCGCATCTCAAAAAAGATATAATTGCGATGGAGAAGGTACAGAGAAGGGCGACCAAAATGATAAGGGGAATGGAACAGCTCCTGTTACGCTTGGGCTCCGGACAGGAGTCGTGCACACCACCCAGCAGGGTGGCTCCAGGTGGAGAGAGACAGGAAGCTCGAACAGAGTCAGGTACCAGGCTGGGTCAGGGCAGGCAGCAAGAATCAGAGTCAAGTTCAGGCTGGGTCAGGGCAGGCGGCAAGTGGCAGTGTCTAAGTACAGGCTGGGTCAGGGCAGGCGGCAAGTGGCAGTGTCAAGTACAGGCTGGGTCAGGGCAGGCGGCAGTCAGCAGTGTCTGGGTCCAGGCTGGGTCAGGGCACAGTAAGCAGGGCAGGGCAGGTCAGAAGGCCCGTAGGCCACACACACACACACGGAAGGCCCGTAGGCCACACACCAATAGCGGGGCAAGGCAGGTCAGAAGGCCCGTAGGCCACACACACACACATGGAAGGCCCGTAGGCCACACACCAATAGCGGGGCAAGGCAGGTCAGAAGGCCCGTAGGCCACACACACACACACGGAAGGCCCGTAGGCCACACACCAATAGCGGGGCAAGGCAGGTCAGAAGGCCCGTAGGCCACACACACACACACGGAAGGCCCGTAGGCCACACACCAATAGCGGGGCAAGGCAGGTCAGAAGGCCCGTAGGCCACACACACACACACGGAAGGCCCGTAGGCCAGGTATGGAAATCAAGGAAAGGCCCGAAGGCCACGCAAGGCAAGGCAAGGCAAGGATAGGCCCGAAGGCCACGCAAGGCAAGGCAAGGCAAGGATAGGCCCGAAGGCCACGCAAGGCAAGGCAAGGCAAGGATAGGCCCGAAGGCCGCGCAAGGCAAGGCAAGGCAAGGATAGGCCCGAAGGCCACGCAAGGCAAGGCAAGGCAAGGATAGGCCCGAAGGCCGCGCAAGGCAAGGCAAGGCAAGGATAGGCCCGAAGGCCGCGCAAGGCAAGGCAAGGCAAGGATAGGCCCGAAGGCCGCGCAAGGCAGGCTAGAGCAGGGAGCCCAGGAGAGCTCGATGCCGAAGCACCGAGGCAACTGTCAGGCAGGGTTAAGAGGGCACACCCAGAGCATAGAGTGGACATAGGAGATGGACTGGGCCTGTCAGGAAAGCCAGCCCTAGAGGGACCCCTGGTGGTGAGGCGGTAGCACAGCAGCCACCGCCGTAACAGCTCCCCTATGAGGAAAGACTAAAGAGGTTAGGACTTTTCAGCTTGGAGAAGACAGCTGAGGGGGGATATGATAGAGGTGTTTAAAATCATGAGAGGTCTAGAACGGGTAGATGTGAATCGGTTATTTACTCTTTCGGATAGTAGAAAGACTAGGGGGCACATTTAAAACTAATCAGAGAAAGTTCTTTTTTACTCAACGCACAATTAAACTCTGGAATTTGTTGCCAGAGGATGTGGTTAGTGCAGTTAGTATAGCTGTGTTTAAAAAAGGATTGGATAAGTTCTTGGAGGAGAAGTCCATTACCTGCTATTAAGTTCACTTAGAGAATAGCCACTGCCATTAGCAATGGTTACATGGAATAGACTTAGTTTTTGGGTACTTGCCAGGTTCTTATGGCCTGGATTGGCCACTGTTGGAAACAGGATGCTGGGCTTGATGGACCCTTGGTCTGACCCAATATGGCATTTTCTTATGTTCTTAATACAAATGTAACCCCTGGGCAAGTATTCTGCAATCAGGACTGCAGGAGTCACGCCTCAAACACAATCTCTGATATTAAAGTCCTTTTCTGATGGTAATTTTCTGTCAATGTCCACAGGGGGTAGGGACTATGCTTCAAGGTATTGGGTGTTTAGGTCTGAAGTAATCATTCAAGTTAATTGTAAACAGCACTAATAACCACACCGAAAACTGCTATGATTTCTAACTTATAAGGTCATTTATCAAAGTGTGATGTGACCTTGTCGCATGCTATAACAGCCGCATCGCAGTGGTATTATTTAAATGAGGGGAAGGGGAGGAGTGGAGGAGGGGTTTGGGTGTGGTTTTGGCCCAGCAGCATCGTGGGAAATAACCATAAACTTTTCCCTGGGGGCGAGAGAGTGCGGAACTCCCGCAGCCGCGGTGGGCGAAAACACACCACCACGATGAGGCTGGTTGCACACTCTCACCCCCCACCAACCCTTTTCTCAGCGTGGCTCATCATTCTGCCAGCAGGAAGAGGACCTGAGGGCCACCATTGTCGTCACGGAGGAATGAGGAATCCAGCTCCAAATCTTTTATTGATCAAGGATGGAGAAATTGATAGATGAATTCTTTACAACTCTTGGTGTTAACAAAATCTGTATTACACTTCAGATCTTCGATATGTTTGTGACCTGTAGCTTACTATAAAGTTACTTTGAGTTAAAACTAATTTCAGTTGATAATTTTGTTCCTTCCTTCCAATAGATGGTGAATAGGAATTCAACCCAATTTAGATATGTTCGTTTCCAGTCCCAATGTCCACATCTTTATTGTAGTTACTCCTGGTTCTCCTCTTCCCTCTGGTTGGTACCTTTACGTTCCTCTTTTCCATTGTGGTCTTCTTGATATGGTCATGGATACTCTTGGATAGTGCCACGGAGCTTTTCCTCCAGCTTCTCCGCCTCGTGCACACCTTCCTTATAGGGGAAGTGAAGTCACAGCAAAGGGCTTGGAGGCGTGTTCTCAATCTGCTCCAGCTATGGAGGAGGCAATCCCTGTGGTGAGGACTGGTCTGGCAGGGGGATAAGAGAACTACTGGGGACTGCCTCGGGCACGCCTTCCTTATAGGGGAAGAGAAGTCACAGCAAAGGGCTTGGAGGCGTGTTCTCTCTCTGCTCCAGCTACGGAGGAGGCAATCCCTGTGGTGAGGACTGGTCTGACAGGGGGATAAGAGAACTACTGGGGACTGCCTCGGGCACGCCTTCCTTATAGGGGAAGAGAAGTCACAGCAAAGGGCTTGGAGGCGTGTTCTCTCTCTGCTCCAGCTACGGAGGAGGCAATCCCTGTGGTGAGGACTGGTCTGGCAGGGGGAATAAGAGAACTACTGGGGACTGCCTTGGGCACGCCTTCCTTATAGGGGACGTGAAGTCACAGCAAAGGGCTTGGAGGTGTGTTCTCTCTCTGCTCCAGCTACGGAGGAGGCAATCCCTGTGGTGAGGACTGGTCTGGCAGGGGGAATAAGAGAACTACTGGGGACTGCCTTGGGCACGCCTTCCTTATAGGGGACGTGAAGTCACAGCAAAGGGCTTGGAGGCGTGTTCTCTCTCTGCTCCAGCTACGGAGGAGGCAATCCCTGTGGTGAGGACTGGTCTGACAGGGGGATAAGAGAACTACTGGGGACTGCCTCGGGCACACCTTCCTTATAGGGGAAGAGAAGTCACAGCAAATGGCTTGGAGGTGTGTTCTCTCTCTGCTCCAGCTACGGAGGAGGCAATCCCTGTGGTGAGGACTGGTCTGGCAGGGGGATAAGAGAACTACTGGGGACTGCCTCAGGCTCGCCTTCCTTATAGGAGAAGAGAAGTCACAGCAAATGGCTTGGAGGTGTGTTCTCTCTCTGCTCCAGCTACGGAGGAGGCAATCCCTGTGGTGAGGACTGGTCTGGCAGGGGGAATAAGAGAACTACTGGGGACTGCCTTGGGCACGCCTTCCTTATAGGGGACGTGAAGTCACAGCAAACGGCTTGGAGGCGTGTTCTCTCTCTGCTCCAGCTACGGAGGAGGCAATCCCTGTGGTGAGGACTGGTCTGGCAGGGGGATAAAGAATGTGTTTATAAAAAATGCAATCAGTAAGCAGTTGAGATACAGAGCTCTGGCCCAACTGCAACACCCTGACAGATCCCCTTTTAAGAACATAAGAACATAAGAAAATGCCATACTGGGTCAGACCAAGGGTCCATCCAGCCCAGCATCCTGTTTCCAACAGTGGCCAATCCAGGTCATAAGAACCTGGCAAGTACCCAAAAACTAAGTCTATTCCATGTAACCATTGCTAATGGCAGTGGCTATTCTCTAAGTCAACTTAATTAATAGCAGGTAATGGACTTCTCCTCCAAGAACTTATCCAATCCTTTTTTAAACCCAGCTATTCTAACTGCACTAACCACATCCTCTGGCAACAAATTCCAGAGTTTAATTGTGCGTTGAGTAAAAAAGAACTTTCTCCAATTAGTTTTTTTCTATATTGACCACCACTCTCCTTCTTCTCCCTGATCCCCACTTTTATTTATTAAACTATTTATTATTTGCCTAAAACAAAATCGTACTAGGCGAAGTACAGTAACAATCAAAATCATTAAAACATATCCCCTTCATTCCCCCATTAATCTAATACCGGCAGCTCATTGCTGCAGGTTTCATCCGCACTGGCTGACAAGAGGGCAGTCACATGTTGCTGTCTCTGCCTTTTGGCTTACACATTGTTCATTTACTCCTTCAAATTAAGCCCAGCACAGTATAACAAAGTATAGGACATCTTCTAGCAGATTCCATTTTAATTCACAAATATTTGCACAGGAGACTAAAAAAAGAGCTTATTTAACATTTTTTGGAGCATGCAGGGTCATTACACTTCTAAACACTCAGCAAACACATCATTTACCAAGCAGCTCTTTCTTGGCATGCATTGCCTACCCAAGCTTGTGATATTTCAATGCAAAGCAGGCTTCCTGGGGAGCAGACGGGGGCTGATCAATAGGTCTGACTCAGTGAAAAGTTTGGGACTGATAAAAGGAGGCATTAAACATAAAGGCAGATCATTACCTTGCCTAACGGATGTCGATCATCCATACAGAGGTGCACAACTGCTCTTTAAGCATCCCTTTTCTGAAAATACTGATTTATATGTGAGCTTTGCGGCCCAGTGCTGCTAATTTACCAGAGCCCTTCAGATCCAATCTGGCAATCTCCAGAAAGGATCGCTCAAGTACTTTGAGAGAGAGATCACTTTAGGTCAAGGAGTCCCTGGGCATAAAACTCCTGCTGCATATCAGGAGGTTTCTGCTAAATGTGCATTATCCACAGCAGGCCCTTCACTTTGGAACTCGCTCCCTCCAGACCTTCGTTTAGAACCATGCCACTCTACATTTAAAGGGAAACTTAAGACTTGGCTTTTCAAACAAGCTTTCCCCTAGAGCCAAGAACACGAAGAAAAGTCTTTTCAAGCCCACAACGAGTTATTCAGATCTATTTTTTTCTTCCTTTGTTAATCAGAAATTTACACATGCTGACTTCAATGTAAAACTTATTACTTTGTTTTTGTTCAATGTAAAACTTCTTTTATTCTGTTCTATGTAAACCGCTATTTGTAGCGATAGTTACTGTTCTTTGTGAACCGGGGTGATATGTATATTATACAGGAACCTCCGGTATATAAATTAATTTAAATAAATAAATAAATAATGACGCTGGGGTGCACTTGTATCTATCTGTGCCTGTTCCTGTATTTGGTATAATAAGGTGGCGTCCTGAGAGTGAATAGAGGACATTGATTAGCATCAGCCTTGTACCAAACTGGGAAGAGACCTGGGAGGTAAATAAGGACATTGGTCAGGATCCTGCTGGAGTTCACAGCACAACCACTTCTATTTGCTCTGTCATTTCAATATATGTTTCTCCATTGGTTGTCATTTTCCCACTAAGACCACTAATGGAAAATGGTGATAGCACTTCATTCATGTCCTGGATTTTTAGGATCCTGTGGGTCTCTCTTCCATTAGTTTTTAAATTTTAAGTCAGTACATGCTGAGAAATAGTATCCTCAGTCTGCACAGGAGGCGGCCATTTCTCTGTTCTGGGCTTGCCCAGTTCCCAACAAGTGCCAGACTGAAAGGAATGAACCCTCACTGGTGCACAGGAATCCACATAGAGTTTTACATTAATAAATGCATAATAACGCCAATATTTGCTTCTCTCTCACTCCCATTTCAGTTATTACTGATAAAGAGGAATCTCTTATAGCTCAGGCCTTTGCATCCTGTGATACATGAAAGGGATTGGGAAATTCTGCGGCACACATAGAGTTTTACATTAATAAATGCATAATAACGCCAATATTTGCTTCTCTCTCACTCCCATTTCAGTTATTACTGATAAAGAGGAATCTCTTATAGCTCAGGCCTTTGCGTCCTGTGATACATGAAAGGGATTGGGAAATTCTGCGGCACACATAGAGTTTTACATTAATAAATGCATAATAACGCCAATATTTGCTTCTCTCTCACTCCCATTTCAGTTATTACTGATAAAGAGGAATCTCTTATAGCTCAGGCCTTTGCGTCCTGTGATACATGAAAGGGATTGGGAAATTCTGCGGCACACATAGGGGTAGATTTTAAAAGAAGCGCGATCAGCCTACTTTTGCTTGCGCATCAGACTCAAGCAAAAGTACGCTGGATTTTAGTAGATACGCGCGGAGCCGCGCGTATCCACTAAAATCCTGGATCGGCGCGCGCAAGGCTATCGATTTTGTATAGCCTGCGCGCGCCGAGCCGCGCTGCCTCCCCCCGTTCCCTCCAAGGCCGCTCCGAAATCGGAGCGGCCTCTGAGGGAACTTTCCTTTGCCCTCCCCCTCACCTTACCCTCCCTTCCCCTACCTAACCCACCCACCCGGCCCTGTCTACACCCCCCCCTTACCTTTGTCGGGGGATTTACGCCTCCCGGAGGGAGACGTAAATCCCCGCGCGCCAGCGGGCCTGCTGCGCGCCGGGCCGCGACCTGGGGGCGGGTACGGAGGGCGCGGCCACGCCCCCGGGCCGTAGCCACGCCCCCGTACCCGCCCCCAAAACGCTGCCGACACGCCCCCGGAACGCCGCGACGACCGGGCCCGCCCCCGACACGCCCCCCTCCGAGAACCCCGGGACTTACGCGAGTCCCGGGCTCTGCGCGCGCCGGGAGGCCTATGTAAAATAGGCTTCCCGGCGCGCAGGGCCCTGCTCGCGTAAATCCGCCCGGTTTTGGGCGGATTTACGCGAGCAGGGCTCTGAAAATCCGCCCCATAGAGTTTTACTTTAATAAATGCATAATAAAGCCAATATTTGCTTCTCTCTCACTCCCATTTCAGTTATTACTGATAAAGAGGAATCTCTTATAGCTCAGGCCTTTGCATCCTGTGATACATGAAAGGGATTGGGAAATTCTGCGGCACACATAGAGTTTTACATTAATAAATGCATAATAAAGCCAATATTTGCTTCTCTCTCACTCCCATTTCACTTTTTTCCACCTTCCATTCCTCTTACTTTCTCTGTCCATCTCTCTGATACTTCACCCTTTCTTGCTTCAAACAAACTATCATCCAACTGTGCTTTTCTTCCTCTCCTCTCCATTAATCTTTCCTATTCACCACTTTCGGGTATTATTCCAAAATAACCTGTCCCCATTTTGTGCTTTATTGAATAAAGCCCTTTGTCGTTCCCCCACTTCCTCTCTCACTTATTTCCAGTCACACCCTCCCCTCCTCTCCAGTCTGTTCTGGCCTTATCCTCCCCACCTCTTGTAGTCTTGTCCTCTCTTCTTATTTTCCCCATCTTCTGAAGCCTCTTCTACCCTCCTGTGTGTTTCAGCGATGATAAAAGGAGGTGTCCATGTCAGGGCCACCAGCAGTGCCAGAGGAGGCAATGACAAGAGCAGTCAACGAGGTCAGAAAGCGACAGCAACTGAAGCCCTGCCTAGGAGCAGCAGGTGGAAAGGAGTTGCATATTTTCCATGATTTTGCAGCCAAGCGTTAGTTTCAAAGCAGCGGCAGCAGCATTGCAAAAAAAAAAAAATAGCAATGCAAGCTGCCAAAATGTTTTAATAATTCAGATGGAAGAACAGAGATGGTAGAATTGCTGGACCTTTCACCAATAAACTGATTAGCAATTATTTTTGCATTATGCATTTTGTGAGCCTCAACAGGAGGGCAAACTCTAGGGTAGGTGAGGGACCTGGGTCACACAAGCTACCTGAGAGCCCTTCCTCTCACTCCTGCTTCTGTCTCCTCCTCCATCCCACTAGAATGATCCTGTCCTCCCTCCAGCAGCAGGGAAATAGTGCTTGTCATCTGTCAATGCTGCCTCCTCAAATCTGAACCACACAGGGCCCCGTAGTTCTGTGGGACCAGAGTGGTGGTGGATGCAGCTGCCCTCCAGCTGCTGGGAGGAGAGAATCACGCCTAGGGGAAAGGTAGGGCAAGAGGCTGCCACCACCACAAGCTTGCAATATGGGGGGAAAAAGCACTTCACTGCCAAAAGGCAAAAAACAGGCTGGTTTGCTAGAAGCTGCCAACGTGCAGGACCCTCCAGAGTGTGTGGCCCTGATTTGCAATCTCCATCCTGCCTTGCCCCCTCCTCAAGCGATGTCCGTACTGATCAGAAGCAATGCAAGAGTCAAGAGTGAGGAAGGGATGTAGCAGATACATTGAAGGCATGAAGGGAAAGCACTGGCTCAGTAGGAGTTCCTGATGTGGTTCCTGAGCCCAGTTCCAGGTGGACTAGGGATCTTGCAGAGGCAGAGCTCATAGCTCCTGAAGGGGAGGGAAGTGCACCTAATAGTTAGACTTAAGATGCCCTGACCTCAAGACACAAAGCATCGATCTGTGGTCCCTGACAGAAGATGGAGGAGAAACCCCCAGGTAGTTGCAAATCAAGGTTCATGGTGCTGCAGGCCCAGTAGAGGCCGATTCCGATTCAGCTGGAAGCCCAAAGGAGCAGAAGGAAACTGCTGGGCCATAAAAATAAAATTACAAGGTGGTAGAATTTTGCTTAGGCAAAAAAAGCTAAAAAACATGGACTATGATATGAAGAAGGATGGAGAGAAACTTAGAGGAAATACTTTCTTTCTGAGATGGTAGCGCAGTGCTTCCCAGACCTTTCCTACTGGCCACTGCCAGTCATGAATTTAAGATATTCACAATGAACATGCATGATCTACACCTGTCTATATACATAACAGGTTACAAAATACAAAACTCGTAGCTGCAACAGTCAACAACAGGAAAACAGCTGGGATATTTCCTTCCCATTATTTTGATCATTTTGTATCCCCTCCCCTGCAGACTCTTCCCATCCTCAATCCGCACCCATACAAACCCCAGACATGCCCCTGTCTCTCACATACGTCCTCAGCCATCGCTTCCTGTGCCCACCCATCCCACGGAGACCAGAATTATGTCCATCCCTCAGAGTATCCGCTGGCTCGTTGTCCGTCTTGAATATCCGCTGGTAGCATTTGGACACCCGTAGCCCAACAAGCCCCATATTCCTTGTCCAGCTAGCGCTTTCCAGCCCATTTGTAAAAATGTGGGCATCCTCTGGAACCATCCTCTGACCAAGGGCGTCGCATGTGGGTCCACCCAAAACCGCCAGCAACACCGCCACTCTACTAAATCGGTCTTTGGCGTTACTGCATGCAGTAGAGTAGGCGTGTGGGCTAGAGAGTAGACACTGCCCAGTCGTCGGCACTGGGACGCCACCTGATCCTTTTCTAATTCTTATGTTTGTAAAGCTTTAATAAATGTAAAGTAATATTATGGCATAAATAACCATACCACATCTTCAAATGAGACTAAAAAAGTTCCTGGCAGCGAGCTGTGGTGATTCAGTGCTTGCACACGTGGGCCACAGAGAGGAATCAATGCCCCTGCAACCTGGCAAAGCTCTCGCTGCTGCACCACAGAGAAGAAAGCATCTGCCACCTGGGTCCCCATCAAACCCGGCCGCAGCCCACAGGCTGGAAGACAACATTCGATGGAAAGGCTGAGAGAAAGAGAGCGTGGAAGGGAAGGGAAGGGAAGGGAAGGGAAAGGAGCGAAGACCAGAAATGAGGAAAATATTTTAAAAAATCCATTCCCCTGCCCCCCGAAAAAACCAATACTAAAAATAAATCAAACAGCCAAAAAAGCCATAAAGCAGAAGCAATACAGACCACTTTCTGGGACCACCTAACATGCACTGAAAATATGGTGCAGACAGCACACGCAACACAAAAATTAGGGGAGTGGACAGTGCACATAGGGACCTGGCAAATAAAGGAATAGAAAAAACAGATCTGCCCTTAAAACTGGGGCTAGCACCAAACTTTTTCTAAATATTATTTCGCTCCTTACCTCAAGAAAGGATATTTTTTTAAAAAAGGGATGTCCCTGTACAGCAATTCCTCATCATACAGCGACAGATTTAACAAAACTCTGCTAAAATGGAATTTATATTTCAAAACCTGAATTCAATGGATAGACAGACTTACTATCCTGAAAATTTGTCCGTTCCAATGTTTCCTGTTCAACTTTAATGAGTTTTATTTCTTCTATTTATTTATTTTACTCATTTGAAATATATATAAAACAATTAAACCATGTGGTACAAACCAAACTTGGGCACAATAATTAAGAACAAAACGAAAATGACCAGGGACAAAGCACAGTAAAGATGCGGTAGAAGCTGGTTTGCTAGAAAAATTCTCAAAAGTGTCAAAAATCATGAAAAGGTGCAAAAAGAATCAAAAGTGAGTGATAAAATAAGTAGAAATGGTGGTGTACATAAGAACATAAGAAATTGCCATGCTGGGTCAGACCAAGGGTCCATCAAGCCCAGCATCCTGTTTCCAACAGTGGCCAATCCAGGCCACAAGAACCTGGCAATTACCCAAACACCAAGAAGATCCCATGCTACTGATGCAATTAATAGCAGTGGCTATTCCCTAAGTAAACTTGATTAATAGCCATTAATGGACTTCTCCTCCAAGAACTTATCCAAACCTTTTTTGAACCCATCTACACTAACTGCACTAACCACATCCTCTGGCAACAAATTCCAGAGCTTTATTGTGCGTTGAGTGAAAGAATTTTCTCCGATTTAGTCTTAAATGTGCTACTTGCTAACTTCATGGAATGCCCCTTAGTCCTTCTATTATTCGAAAGTGTAAATAACCGAGTCACATCTACTCGTTCAAGACCTCTCATGATCTTAAACACCTCTATCATATCCCCCCTCAGCCGTCTCTTCTTCAAGCTGAACAGCCCTAACCTCTTCAGCCTTTCCTCATAGGGAAGCTGTTCCATTCCCCTTATCATTTTGGTAGCCCTTCCCTGTACCTTCTCCATCGCAATTATATCTTTGAGATGTGGCGACCAGAATTGTACACAGTATTCAAGGTGCGGTCTCACCATGGAGCGATACAGAGGCATTATGACATTTTCCGTTCTATTAACCATTCCCTTCCTAATAATTCCTAACATTCTATTTGCTTTTTTGACTGCTGCAGCACACTGAGCCGACAATTTTAAAGTATTATCCACTATGATGCCTAGATCTTTTTCCTGGGTGGTAGCTCCTAATATGGAACCTAACATCGTGTAACTACAGCAAGGGTTATTTTTCCCTATGTGCAACACCTTGCACTTGTCCACATTAAATTTCATCTGCCATTTGGATGCCCAATCTTCCAGTCTTGCAAGGTCCTCCTGTAATGTATCACAATCTGCTTGTGATTTAACTACTCTGAATAATTTTGTATCATCCGCACATTTGATAACCTCACTCGTATTCCTTTCCAGATCATTTATAAATATATTGAAAAGCACCGGTCCAAGTACAGATCCCTGAGGCACTTCACTGTTTACCCTTTTCCACTGATGAAGTTATATCCTGTGGTATGTACTATAGAGGTATAGGAATACATAAAAGAAATTACAGGAACATATATCTCCCTTATATTGAGGGATTGCTGTAATAAAAAATAAACATCTTTCATGACCTAGACGTGTAAAAACTAAAATAAATTGTCTTTCTGCAAAAGCAAGGAGAACAAAAATATCTAAATTACTGAAAATATTAATTTCCCCGTTCTCTGCCTTTCCTGTTGTTTCTTCTTCTTTCTAGGTCTCCTTTCTTATTGTGATGATTGTATAGCGCTGTAGAAAGAGCAGTAAGGCCATGACTGAGAAACATTAAGGAGGGCTGAATTCAGGATATTCATTGAGTATTGCTAGATATGATGCTGGAATCACTAAATCAAGTGGACATAGACATGTGCAGTCTCAAAAGCTGGGCTTACAGATCCCTTCTCAGTGTGGTTAAAGCCCCAGGAGTGAAGCCTCTGTCCACTAACAGATAAGCAAAGGTGGTTTTCAGGGCAGCCTCATTCATCTCCCAAAGCAACTCTTATATCCTTAAGGCAAGAGAGGCTCCAGAGTGGAGAAAGAATCAGATCAATTAGCATTAAGCATAAGGTAATTCTTGCACAGGCAGGACCTGGGGTCAGGGCATCCTATGAAGGCGTTTAAGAGCTATGCTAATGCATTTTAAAAAAAGCTATGGAATTCCAGCCCAAAAGTAAATAAATCTTTATTTCTCCAGCCTTTCATTTCTTATCCTTTTCACCTTTTTAAAAGAAAAGGTGCACACCTTTTATTATAACCGCATCCCTTGCATTATGTTTTGCCACTCACGGGATTGGTCCCGCGAGCAGTAGCACTTCCAGGCCAGCGGCGGGACGCTGCCAAAAGCAGCGCCACCCCGGACCTTCCTCTAGGCCCGTGAGCGCCTGAAGTCAGCAGCTTTAAAGGGCCCACAGCAGCCTTGGTCGACGTCACTACACTGAAAGGCCTCCTCCAACGTTCCTTCCTTGCCTTGTCTTCAGCAGTCCTGCCGTTTCTTCGGCCTTGCTCCACGTCCGTCTCCTGCTTCCGCCTTCATGCAAGCCCGTCGTCAGCTTCAGCCTCGTTTTCTTTCCCAGCTTTAGCTTGCTCTTTTTTCTCCGGGGGGGAATTCGGCGCCACTGTGGAGAACAGAATTTGCACAGAATTACTCTCCTGTGCAGAATTCCCATTTTCTGCACAGAATTTGGTGAAAATGGAGCAGGCTCCAGCGTGCTTTGAGCAGATCCCATCCCGCTCACGGCAAAGATATATCAGGCGCCACACACCACGAGTGGAGCTCGGCCTGCTCGTGGCAAAGATGGAGCAGGCCCCAGCGTTCCGTGAGCGAAGCCCATCCCTGGTGAGAGTGAGTCTGCGTGTAGAGGGGTGTGTGTGTGTGTGTGTGTGTGTGTATGATTGCGAGCTAGGGGGAGGTGAGAGAGAGCATATATGAGGATGTCTAAGTGTGGGTGACAGAAAGAGAGAGCCTACGTGAGGAGATTGTGAAGGAGTGGGTATGTGTGTGAGAGATTGGGAGCCTGTGTGTGAGAAAAAAGGGATTGTGTGTATATGAGGGAGTGAGGGTGCTTGTTTGTTTGTGAAAGAGGTAGCCTGTGTGAGGGTGTGTGTATGTGTTAGAAAGAGAGCCTGTGTGAAGGGATTGTGTATGTGTGACAGAGGGAGGGAACCTGTGTGTAAGATAGGGTGTGTGAGAGAGAGAGGAAGCCACTTTGCATGGTGTGTGTGTGTGAGAGAGGCACAGCTAGCCTGTGTGAGGGTGTATGCATGAGAAAGGAAGCCTGTTTGCGTGTGTGTGTGCAAGAGAGAGAGGGAGCCTGTATGAAGGGATATGTGTGTGCAAAAGAGGGAGCCTGTATGAGTGTGTGTGTGGGTGTGTGCAAGACAGAGGAAGCATGTATGAGGGTGAGAGTGTATGTGCGTGCAAGCGAGAGAGAGCGCCTGAATGGGTGTGTGTGAGAGAGAAGAGAGGAAGCCTGTATGAGGAGGTGTGTATGTGCACTAGAGAGAGGGACTTGTGTGTGTGTGTGTGTATGTGTGAGAGAGAGGGACAGAAGGAGCCTGTGTGAGGGGCAGTACTGAGAGAGGGGTTAACCTCTGAGAGTGGAGATAGAGAGGAAGGGGAGAGAGAGTGGCAGATGAAGGCAAAGTGAAAGGAGACTGGCCAGGGGAGTAGGGAGAGCGAGTGGAAGGGACACTCTTACAGTGAACTTCTAGGGAAATTCTGCTCAAAATATTTAAAATTCTGCATCTTTAAGTAATAACTTTTTCTGTATTTAATTTTAAATTACTTACTTAATTGTTTTATTTTGACCAATATAAAGTCTGCAGAATTTTAAGTTTTTGTGCCCATGATTTTATATTTTTTTGCACAGAATTCCCGCAGGAGTATCTTTTGGATCTTGTCACAGCCTGGCACGTGCAGAGACTCATCCGCCCGCCGTCCGTGCAAGCCTTAGGGCTGGGCCCACGAGGCTGCGTCAGTTGCACCATGGGGCTGACGCTCATGTTTCTCACAACACCTTGCTTTAAAGATTTCTTTTCTTGAATTTTCTCTTAAGCCGTACAGACTGTAGTCCTGCTTTCCCTGTGTCAGAATGATTACTGTCCCAGCAGATGACAATCAGCAGGACAGCACCCAATTTACTTCGCTTGGATACAAACTGATGAAAGCGGTAAGAACATCCTTTATGTACCTGCAATGGATCCACCAAATGTGCAACTATCTCAGCAAATGCAATCTTGCTGACTGTAATCCATGCAGTAATCACAAACTGAATTGATTACTGCAAGTCCCTATTTAATGGCCTCATACAATGCGAAATGAAGTGTCCTCAGCTCCTTCAAAGTGCTGCTCTCCTAGAATTTTGATAGGATCCAGATCAATCGAGTAGGTAAAACGTAAACGTGGCTCCCAGTTGAAAACTAACATTCAGAGCATGCTGCATCGTCCATACGTGCACGAAAAACCAAGCACCCGAGTGCCTCTCCCAAATTCTGCACACCCTGGGGAGATCTCTGGGACTCTGCCAGATTGTCCTGAACTTCACTTCCTGCTTTCAGCTTTTGTGCAGCAAAGGTTTGCAACATGAGCCTTGCAACCTCATGTCCAGGAGCCGAGACCCCATGCTCCCTCTTCCATGTCCTCCTTTTTCTATTCAAGGAGCTGAAGTTATATTTCCAATGGGTTTCCAACAGTAAATATTCCCAATATTCCCAATGGGTTTCCAACAGTAAATGTCATCATCACTGTAAACTCTCTCAATTACAATTTGCCTGCTTTAAACTGATTGTAATCCACCTTGAGGCTATTCTTGGTAAAAAGTGGACTATCAGCTGTCTATCCGTCTATCAATCAATAAATAAATGGGATGAGCCTTCAGCTCAGACATGAAATACAAGGGAGAGAATGTGGTTGCTTTTCTCCTTCTCTTTTGGGATCCCAGCTGAACTGGCTGCAGTGCCCTGAGCCTCTATTCATAACTCCCAGCTCATCCTAGAGATTTTGCTGGCTCCGCTGAAGCACTTAGTCAATAGATCCTTGCAGAGGGAGAAGGGTAGATTCTGTCCCTATTTGCAAAAGTAATAATAAGAAGAGGGTTGGAAATTATAGGTTATTCTGGCTTTAATGGTGGGAACATTAATGGAAATGTTTCTGAAGGAAAGGCCCCTGGAGCATCTTCAATCCAAGGCAGGGTGATTTTATCAGAGGGAGACAGTGTCAGACAAATCTGATATGTTAAATGTATTTTTGATTTATAATGCTCGACCAGTTTGTACACTGTCTTGATTGTTTGTCAGACAGACGGTATAAAACGCAGAAAAATAAATAAATACATACATATGTCTTTGATTGGGTGACCAGAGAATGTGATATATTTTGATTTCAACAAAGCGTTTGATACTCTCCCACACAGGCAGCTCATAATAAAACACCTGAATAGCCATGCGATGGGCCCCCGAGCTGGGGGACTGGATCAGGTCTGCTCTCCTCAGGGAAGGAGGAGGAGGGAGTCATGGTCATTGCTAATGGGCGACACTGTGGCTGGATTCAGGGATCATGACTGCAGGTTCCAGAAGGAGCCCTGGCCTATGACCACCACTGCCTTATTGCACTCTTAAGTCAGCACCCAGTACAACCTTTCTGGCTCTACAAGTCTGCAGGTGTCTGTTTGAAAGAGAGGAACCAGGAGCAAAAGAGTGTGAGCAGAGCAGACCTTGCTGATGTCGGGGGGGGGGGGGGGGGGGGGGGAACCTCTGCACACTCCGTAAGCCCTTTCGGACAGTTGATGGTGTGGACCCCTGTGTGGTACATGGGAAGACCCGGGTCTGTACCTTGACCACGGCGGAAAGAGCCCAAGTCCAAGCACTGAAGAGAAGAAGCAGAAAGCAACAATGTCCGACAGATGATCCAAGGTCAAGGCAGGTGGCAGGCAGACGAGATCCAATACAGTCCGGGGTCAAGGCAGGCAGCGGGCAAACAGAATCCAATAGCTGGTCTGGGGTCGAGGCAGGCAATGGATGAGCAGGATCCAGAACGGTCCAAGCCCGAGACAGGCAGGAGCAGCATCCAGAACCAGGTACACAGCAAGCGAGGCAGGAACCAGGAACAGAGCAAGGAACCTGTTGCTGAGGCAAAGAAGTCCAGGTCCAAGCAAGCTACGACAACATCATCGGGGCGACGACCCGACTCTTCCTCTGAAGTACACAGAATTGTGCGCACGGATGCCCTCATGCGTCCCTCTGCCAGGTCTTGGTTACACGCGTGTCAGAGCAGCCGATGGCGGCTCTCTGCTGTGCGGTGAGCGTCCGATGCTGGCAGCTGGATTCCAGCAAAGCGAAGGAGTAATGCTGAAAAGGAATGTAAAGGCAGGAAGATCACATGTGCTTTTTATTAACCCTGCCTTTGCAATCAGTAGTTGTAGTATTCTTCAGTGTACATAAGTCTGTCCAAGGCAGATCATGTGCCAATGAATGCACTCTCCGAATCTGAAGACACACAGGATCAAGTTTACAGCAAGCGCTGGCCACCTGAACAGAACTGGCGTGTCCAGGGGTCACAGCTCTCTGCTGTCACTGCAAAAGCCAACCAGGCTAGAAAATATACTGGGCCTAATTTTCTTTGTAACACATTCACTGCCCGGGTACTCGTGCTCTTCAGCTGCCAGGCTAAAGCGACCAAAAGGAGAGCTGGGTAAACACTGAGCAGAGCAATGCTGAAAGCAATTGTTCACAAAGGAGCCTGCAGGCGGCTTGCAAGATGCAGTCAGGAAGGTGTGAGGCCCTGTAAGGCTGGACACGTGCACCCACCCAGCGAGGAGGAGAAGCTCCTCTGTAGTTGTGGAACAAAATCCAGCACTGATGCTTCAACTGGGACTTCTCATATTCACTCCACAGGCTGACAGGAAGAACTGCAAATCTCTGAACTATTTTGTCAGAGGAAAAAAAAAAAAAGACAGTATTAAAAAAAAAAAAAGGAAAATAAGGACATGAAATGGTTTTCCACACGGTTTATCCAGCAAGAAAGCACATGCTTTACTCTATCCTGAAGCACATACAGGCCTGGTAAGTAAGGGCTGTGTTTTGTCTTAAGGGTAAATGCTCTGCCAGCCTTGTCTGACCAGTTTCACAAGTTCACTCAATGTTAGTGCAACCTGAACAACGCAGCAACAGAGGGAGAAAAACAGGGCGCGTGAGAAAGAGCCCACTTACATTTTAATGTAGAAGGAAATTAAAATGGAATCCAAAAACTAGCAACTCTCGACTAAGACATAAAACAGAAAGCAAAAACAAATCCAAAACAAAAGAAATGTCTGATGTGCAGTGAGAGTCTGATGAAGATGGGCTAAGACCATTTGTACAGCGAGACTCGAGATAGACACAGCAAAGAGAAAGGTTTCCTCAGCAACCCATGGGAAAACGTCTGGCCCTACATCCCAAGGAGTGGGAAAGGAATGCTCAGGAACTGAGCCAAAATGCACTCACGCTGACATTTCTCTTCTCATCTTTCAGAGGGGACTACGTCTTCTACACTTTACTGATTTCTGTTTTGTCTCACGACATACATTTCTTTCCCACTTCCAAACTTTACATTCTTTTCCTGGCTTTTGGCTCAGTGCTGGCAGAATACAGGCGATTAGTTTGCAAATAAGACAGCTGAAGCGCTCCGCAGGTAAGATCAGCACCACGGCGTGCGCACGATGCAGACTCTATCACTGTGCACAGTCCCGGCAGGCCTATGAAAACTGGCTGAAAGGAGCCTGACTGGCCTCGGCCATAACGTGGCCACGTGGCCGGCCTGGCGCGGCGAGCAGGAGCAGGGGCTCACGGTCGCGACTGCTGATGGGAAGGGGGCGGGACAGCCTTGCCACAGCAGGAAGCAGCCACCCACCCGACCCCTTCATTCGGCAGAGTAGACAGGTAAATTTGTCGCTTCCTGGGGAGGTAACTATGCGGGAGATAAATCTGACCACAGGTTCTGCAGGACGGGAGCACGCTGGCCAAATTTACAGGACCTATTCCAGGTAGGCTCTTAAGGCCTACCTGGAATAGGTCCAAAACAAAGATTTATAATTCAGCCAATTCAATCAGGAATACAGCCGGGTCAGTCTGGCAGGCTGTGAGAACCATAGACACAAGCAGAAAAGCAGTCGGGTCCGGTCTGGCAGTCTGTAAGAATCATAGACACAAGCAGAAAAGCAGTCGGGTCCGGTCTGGCAGTCTGTAAGAATCATAGACACAAGCAGAAAAGCAGTCGGGTCCGGTCTGGCAGTCTGTAAGAATCATAGACACAAGCAGAAAAGCAGTCGGGTCCGGTCTGGCAGTCTGTAAGAATCATAGACACAAGCAGAAAAGCAGTCGGGTCCGGTCTGGCAGGCTGTGAGAACCATAGACACAAGCAGAAAAGCAGTCGGGTCCGGTCTGGCAGTCTGTAAGAATCATAGACACAAGCAGAAAAGCAGTCGGGTCCGGTCTGGCAGTCTGTAAGAATCATAGACACAAGCAGAAAAGCAGTCGGGTCCGGTCTGGCAGTCTGTAAGAATCATAGACACAAGCAGAAAAGCAGTCGGGTCCGGTCTGGCAGTCTGTAAGAATCATAGACACAAGCAGAAAAGCAGTCGGGTCCGGTCTGGCAGTCTGTAAGAATCGTAGACTCAAGCAGAAAAGCAGTCGGGTCCGGTCTGGCAGTCTGTAAGAATCATAGACACAAGCAGAAAAGCAGTCGGGTCCGGTCTGGCAGTCTGTAAGAATCATAGACACAAGCAGAAAAGCAGGAGGGTCCGGTCTGGCAGGCTGTAAGAATCGTAGACTCAAGCAGAAAAGCAGCTGGGTCGGTCTGGCAGGCTGTGAGAATCGTAGACTCAAGCAGAAAAACACGAGGGTCCGGTCTGGCAGGCTGTGAGAATCGTAGACTCAAGCAGAAAAGCAGCAGGGTCAGGACTGGCAGTCTGTAAGAATCATAGACACAAGCAGAAAAGCAGTCGGGTCCGGTCTGGCAGTCTGTAAGAATCATAGACACAAGCAGAAAAGCAGTCGGGTCCGGTCTGGCAGTCTGTAAGAATCGTAGACTCAAGCAGAAAAGCAGTCGGGTCCGGTCTGGCAGTCTGTAAGAATCATAGACACAAGCAGAAAAGCAGTCGGGTCCGGTCTGGCAGTCTGTAAGAATCATAGACACAAGCAGAAAAGCAGGAGGGTCCGGTCTGGCAGGCTGTGAGAATCGTAGACTCAAGCAGAAAAGCAGTCGGGTCCGATCTGGCAGGCTGTAAGAACCGTAGACAAAAGCAGAAAAGCAGCCAGGTCAGTCTGGCAGGCTGTAAGAATCGTAGACAAAAGCAGAAAAGCAGCCAGGTCAGTCTGGCAGGCTGTAAGAATCGTAGACAAAAGCAGAAAAGCAGCCAGGTCAGTCTGGCAGTCTGTAAGAATCGTAGACAAAAGCAGAAAAGCAGCAGGGTCGGTCTGGCAGTCTGTGAGAACCATAGACACAAGCAGAAACGCAGTCGGGTCCGGTCTGGCAGTCTGTAAGAATTGTAGACGCAAGCAGAAAAGCAGGAGGGTCGGTCTGGCAGGCTGTGAGAACCATAGACACAAGCAGAAAAGCAGCTGGGTCTGGCCTGGCAGGCTGTGTGTAAAAGCATCAAGAACAAAAGTGGGAAGACATAGCTGGGTCGGTCTGGCAGGCTGTGAGAATTGTAGACGCAAGCAGAAAAGCAGCCGGGTCAGTCTAGCAGGCTGTGTGTAAAAGCATCAAGAACAAAAGTGGGCAGACATAGCTGCCCAAAAGTGGGCAGACATAGCTGGGTCGGCCTGGCAGGCTATGTGCTCCCTGTCTCGGTCAGGTCGGTCTGGCAGGTTGAGGGCAGTCAGGCCAGCTGCGAGTGATAATGTAGGCTGACAGATTACTTGACTGAACACATATATGTTTTAAGCCGAACCTTAGTCAGTTAGGGCGCATGAGATGTTATTGTACCTTGAATGTTAAATAAAGCCGTGGCCTGAATTTTCCACAAATAGACTGTCTGACGACTTTGTTACAATTCCCAATCTCAAGAGGCATGTCCCTACCTCTCGGCGCCTGGCTCTTCTCGCTCCGGCTGCGCCAGCCGCATGCTATCGTGATCCTGCTGATTCCCGGCTCTTCTCCAGACTGCTCCTTACCTCCTCTGCGACGTAGGGTGCCGCCACCTTGACCTCCTCGCGAGCCGCCTCCCAGCCACTGCGAGGGAGCGACACCATGCCGCCTTGCCTGGCCCCTTCCCCTAGAAGCGTGCGCCGCCGGTCAAGATTTAAAGATGCTGTCGCGGGAAAGCTTCCCAAGGCCCCTAATGATGACGTTGCCTTGGCAACGGGTCTCCTCGTTCTCGTTTGCTCGCGTTCATGAGTTGCTATTTCAGTTCTCCCGTTCCTGTTCTTGCTGCCTGCTTCTGACCTCTGGAAAGGACCTGACCATGCTTACCGCTGCCTGCCTTTGACCTCTGGATGGACCTGACCATGCTTACCGCTGCCTGCCTCTGACCTTCTGGACTGGATCTGACAATGCTTACCGCTGCCTACCTCAGACCTCTGGACGGGATGCGACCACGCCTCATGACTCTGTTCTCCTGTACCAGGCCCGGTCATGCTCACCACCTCTCACCTGGCCCACTGGATTGGATCGGTGCCACCCTTGGCTTCAGGCCTCCAACCTCTCTCTCCTGATTACCACCATGCTCCCTCGTCTACTCCCTGGGATCATCCATGCAGAGGCCCACCTAAGGCCAGCCGGTCCCGGTACCCATGGGATCAACCTGTGGGGAATGTGGGCTGGTAGTGGCAAAGCTCCAGCTGGCCTCTGCTTCCCATCCAGCCTCGGCATCCAACGGTAGAGACCAGTGAGGGTTTCCCCCACAGGTGGCGTCAACACCACCTCGGGCCAAGGGTCCATGAATGTAACAGGTTACCAAGGCCATGGACCCGGCTGAGGCATCCGCCTTACAAGTCATACCAGGCCTGGCACTCAACAGCAGCAGTACCTTGAGGCTCTGGGCAGCTCAACGCTCGTCTTGACGCCAGTCATGTTCCTGCTGCGCCACCCTCAGCTCCCAGCCTCCCGACGCAGCCATCTCCTCCGAGGTCCTACCTTTCGCTCCAAGCTCCGCCTCACTTCAACGGCGACCCCACACAGAGCAGAGATTTCATTAACCAATGCTACATGCACTTCACGCTTCAAGCCGCCACCTTCTCAGATGCCATGACAAAGACTACCTTCATCCTTTCACTACTCAAGGGCAGGGCACTATCTTGGGCCTCACCGCTCTGGGAGCGCTCCCACGCCCTCCTCCAGGATCTGCCTCGTTTCATCGCTAAATTCCGGAAAAGCTTTGACGATCCGGGACGGACCATGAATGCCAGCTATGACCTTCTGCATCCTCGCCAGGGCCGACGGCCTCTCCGCAACTATGTGACAGAGTTCTGTACGCTGGCCTCCGAGCTGGCTTGGCAAGAGGACTGCCTTCGCCCCATCTTTCTGGATAGGCTATCCGTCCCACTAAAAGATGAACTCGCTGCCCAACTCCCTGGAGGGACTGATCAACCTAGCCGGTCGTATTGATCGTCGAGCCCAAGAACGCAACCGGGAGCTGCGGCTTACCCGTATTGCTCCTTCTGAAGCATCCCCCCGGGTCCCACCAGAGAAGGGTCCCCGTCAGGAGCTTCTAAACACCGGACTTCCAAAGAGCCCTTGGAGCTGGGTCGAGGCAAATTATCCCCCGAGAAGCACCTTCGCAGGAGACAGTCGGGGTTCTACCTATATTGCAGAGCCGAGGGGCATCTTCTGACCAAATGCCCAGAGAGAGGGCAAAATAGATCTGTGACTCTAGACTACTGAATATCATTTTAAGAAAAGAATGAATTGAGTGAGATGCACATGGTTCTGTATCTAAGGGACTACATTCAAGACCATTGCTCTGGAGCTTAGTACCTACAGAACAGACCATGCTTAGATGAATGTAAAAACGGGAGAATTGGAAACTCAACTTGATGGTACCCTGTTATAGAGTCCATCAAGCTAGGTTGAGAGAATATACTACAAAATGTTATCTTTGGAGAGTTTCCTCACTCCAAATGATGTCAAATCTTCACCAAGATGTACTGTGCTGTTCGTACGTCTCATGTTACATGCGAAACTGGCCCCTAAACCCTCCCTATCACCTCACCTCAACCTATTAGGCAGTTCTCCTATAGAGATTTAAATAGCTGCACACAGTGAGGTCCTTCCCAGAGGCTCTCTCTCTCTTTACTCCATTCCACTCCACCCCCTCTCTCCTCACCCCTCCCCAATCCCAGAAATGGCCAAATTGGAATTCCAAAAATTTATCACGAATTGCGTTATGGCCATTTTGGGCATATCGCACAGCTTAACGCCAGGGAAAAAGGTGTAGTTATTTTTTACATTAAGCCCATATGATAGTATCATTATGCTATTGCACTTTAACTAATTCCTGCCCAAAACTCCTCCCCCCCCTTAAAATTTGCATTTGCACGGTGCGCCACAGTAATTTTTGCATGCGTTATGGCATTAACACGTGCGTTAATGCCATAATGCATTTTGAAGAATGATGCAGAGAGTGAGGCCTTCAGCCCATGAATCCAAGGCCATAAGGTCACCTTCTTTCTTCGGCGACATGAGGGTTTCCCTATACTCCAAAGACTGAGAAGGACAAATTGCTATTCGAGGTAATCATTAATCAGCATAGGATTTCCACACCTGCATAATCCAGGGCTTTCCTCCTCCATCTCAGCCCTGAATAGTCAGATGTCTGACTAAAGGAGGAACAAGACTCCTTTCATCCATAGGGAGGCCTTTACTACTCCTTGACTGTCAGATGTCTAGGGTCCTAGTTAGCACAAGGTAAAAGCCTTGTAGCTGCCAATGAGAGATACAGGATAATGCATCTGAGAAATATCAGGTAGTAACCCCTGGAGGTGCCTTTGGGAAGGGTGTGGGGGGGGGGGGGGCGGTTGGGATACGGTAGGATTTGAAATTAAGATAGAGGTTGGCCAGCCTCATGTGGCCGAATAACTTGCTACTTACCCAGAAATCTTCAAAAGATATCCGGGTAGGTATTGCTTTTGTCAGAAAAAAGAAAACCAGAATTAATGGAGCCTATGGCCCAATTTGTTATTTCCTCCATCTAATCTTTAAATAGCCCTCTCAGGCCTTGCATTCCCCCCTCCCATCTTTAACTCCCCTGAACAAATCCCTTCTATAGAGCAAAAGTGGCCAGACCCTCCCCCATCTCCCGCAAACAGCAGAGATCCAGTAAGATGCTCCTCTCGAGACGGCTGCCATTTGGATCCCTTCCCACACATGCTCAGAATGATTTTTTTTTTTTTTTTTGTAAAGCCCATCAGACTTTCCTCCAACACACATGACATTGCACATATCCTTTGAATCTCCTTGCGATTACGGAATCAACTTAACATTCTAGAAGAACGTAAGTTTGAAATGTCTCACATGTTTCCAGTGCCAATTTTTAACAAGCTTTTAGGATTGCCATTCTTAGGTTTTCAATTTCTATCCCAATGTTGTTTTCATATTTTATAGCTTGTTGTCTACTTTGATTATATTCTGTTTTGCTGATTTCTATCCTGATGTTTTTACTTTTTTTTTTTAAACTGTTTATTTAGGCAAGATGCATACACATCAGAGAAAACACATAATATAAAACAATCATAATAGATAATATCATACATTAGTGGTCATAATTACCAACTATACACAGATAACAAGTATCTCAAAGAATTCAGGCAATTCAAGAGAGGGGTCAGCTGCCACCCTCAACAGTGCCAAAACGTCCCCCAAATGGCATCACAATTCTCTACATTCCCCGTAAAGAGTAAACTGTTGAAGAATATCAATTTCCACTCACTGCTTTTTCCAGTTTAGTCTTCCAGAGTGAAGCTATGATATTTCTAGCCACCAGCAAACACTGCGTAATCAAGGCTTTATCAATGAATTTGAATGGACATCTCTCCATAAACCCAAGAGACTCAACACTGCAGTAATATTAAGATCACAGTGACAAATAGATTTAATCTCATTCTCCACCTCCCACAAAAGGATGAAACCAAGGGAGAGGTCCACCAGAAAAGTAAATAGTACCTAAGCACCTGCATTTCCTCCAGCAACGAGGTGAGACCAAATCTGAAAATTTGGTGTAAAAAACTGAGAATGATAGGTAGTCCTCATTCCTACCAGGGAAGTTGGTCAGGATCAGTAACACAATTATATATATGCCAAGGACCTAAGAATCTCCACCACGATTGATCCATTTCATTAACATCTGTCATATCTGCAAATACACGCAGCGAACTTATTGATCTACATGATGAGTGTTTGTAAGATCTTTAAAGAAACAATTTTCGGATCCCTTCCGCCAAAAGAACCTCAAACTGTGTTTCTACCAGTTCTTCATCTCTGGAAAGGAGGAGCAGTAAGGAAATGTAGGATTCTTGGCCAATAAAACATAATTGGTGAGAACTCTTGTTCACTGACATCAAAAAACTTACAGACCCTCTTCCAAATACTTTTGATCTCATTTTGCTTGAGAATGTTTTATATTGATGAGGGTATGTTGTTTACTGTTTATTGATTGCTGTAACACAGTGGAAAAGCGTTAGTATAAATTAAAATATTATATTATTTGCATTATTTCACAAAATGCCTCAACACCACAACAGTGATTCACAAATCTTACAAATATACAGGTTATAAAAAAATTACAAAATAAGATTTATAATATTGGTAAGGACTCCAGCGTGCAAATAAAGAAAAGCCATATTTTGGAAAGTATCGAAGTAAAGTATAATTCTCTGTTACCATATATAAAACATAGACATAAATAAATAAACTAAGTAGTAATAACTTTGTTTCTCCCAATGGGACACTAAGCTTCATCTTTCTTCTCCTAGCCAAATCTACTTGAGCTGTTGAAAATCCTGAGGACAGTTTGCAGTCTGTTCGGGGGGAGTCCTGGTTTCTCTCCACGTTGGGTTTTCATACAAACACCAACGCATGCATGGTGCTGAGTCTAAACCTCAAGGTGATTAATTGTTCCTGGTGGGAACTAGAAACGCTCTGCTGCCCAAGCTCACTCGCAGGTTTAGCCTTTGTGTGTTTGGGCTTTCCTTTTTGCTTTGCTAATGGTGACTACAATGGAGTAAGGAGCCACGATGTTAACCACGCTCCACCTTCTACATTATACAATCTCAGACAAACATCCAAGGGAATCTTAGCCAAAAACTGACACACAATCACTTGACCTGGATCAAGAACTTCTCTCTACCACACCAAACAAGTTTGCTTAAAACATGTTTCCTTTTTTCATTGTTCCAAATGACATCAGTTTGTCTGAAAGGGACCTCAGCGCTGTGATTTTCATCCAGCAACTGGAGATTTAACTTTTAAGCAATTGTGTTTATAAGTTTATGTGAATGTTATGCTTCAGTTGGTCTGTTCCCTGGTGAAAGTGAGGAACAAGAGTCATCTGTGTGACAGGGTTTTGATTATCATCTTAGTACTTGTTTTATTTTGAATTGTATTATTTTTTTATATCACATACTGTATTTTTAATTCTGCTGTAAACTGCACTGGAAGGACAGGGTAAAAATGTAAAAATACCATTTACTGAAAAGTCTGGTAAAATCAGACTTTCCTTGTGCTGTCTCACATGATGAACCTATCCTTTGTGACACTTTCAATTAACAAGTTAAAAAACAGGGCGGGAGGAGGCTAAATTAAGCAAGCTGCAGCATATGACTGTGGTTAACAGGCGGCGGCGGCAGCAGCCTGCCTAGGTCTGGATGAACTCTCAGCGGCCCAGGCATCATCTTCTGAACCAACACCAGCAAATAAAGCATGAAAGACACAACTCTCACCCTCTTCCACCTGAGCACAGACTCAGGATCCTGCACAGGGCAACGGCGCTCATTCTCGCCAAACACAATATACAGAACCCGCAGGGCCTTTCTGGTTTGGCAAATTTTAATATTTAAAAACATAGCAAAAATGTTTTTTTTTATTTATTTGAATTATAATTCTCTTTTTCAGGCACACTTGTTATTTTCTATAGATAGTTTGCTCGGTTTTATTTTTAATAAAAAAATATATAACATTTAAAAAGCCAAATAAATGAAGAAAGACAGTAATACACTGTGATTAGTGAAACTTGAGGGAGACAGATCTATAGTGAAACAACATGAGAAACTATTTCTTGACAGAAGAGCTGATGGATGCATGAAAGAGAGAGAGTGGGATAAGCCCAGCGTAACTTTCACGGGAAGCCAGAGATGAACTCTGCACTGCACTGCTCCAGAGACAATACGGGCCCTTATGCGCTTTTATATTCTGCTTTCTCACAGCTCGCCTGTGGCACTAAAATCAAAGTTGTATCATTAAGACCAAGTGCAAAAATAAAGTGAAGCTTCATTTTCTGCTCTGTCAAGAACCCAAGTCTTTGAGATCACATTTTCTGCCCACTCCATCACACACAGAGAGTAGCTCATCAATCACCCCATAACTTGAACAGGATTTATCCTAAAATCTTAATGAATGGCCAGCTGCAAACCCCTAATGAAAGTGATTTTCATGGTGAATTATCTTTAATAACAGGATCAGCAGGAAAGCAAAATGGGACTTGAATGAAAGTGTGAAGTAGTTCATGTCCAAGACTGAAATCCTACTCATCTCTCCTGAGAACAACACCTCCAACAGTACTCTTCCTACCAATCTACCTACCACACAAGCTAGAGACCTAGGAGTGATAATAGACAACCGGCTAAACTTCAAGGCACACATCAACAAAACAACCAAAGACTGCTTCTATAAACTCCAGGTCCTGAAAAGGATAAGACCTCTTTTCCATGCTCATGACTTCAGAACGATCATCCAAGCAGTAATTTGTTTCAAAATTAGACTATTGCAATTCCCTATTGCAAGGTCTACCTTCATCCTACTCCAAACCACTACAGATGGTTCAAAATTCAGCAGCCCGAATACTGACAGGCGCAAGGAAAAGAGACCACATATCCCCCATCCTGAAAGAGCTACATTGGTTACCCGTATACTTCCGCATCATGTACAAAGCCATAACTGTCACCTACAAAACTATACATCAACTCACCACCCTCGATCTTCAAATCCCTCTCCAAGTATATAATTCAACTAGACCTACCAGAGATGTTTACAGAGGCTCCCTCCAAGTTCCCCCTGCGAAAACGACCAGACACATTACCCTAAGAGATCGCGCCACCTCCACAGCTGGCCCTCTTCTGTGGAACTCCATTCCTACAGATCTCAGACAGGAGCCCTGCCTCCCAACTTTTAGGAAAAAACTTAAGACTTGGTTATTCAAGCAAGCTTTTCCGGACACAACCCAATGACTCCTAAAACACCATGCCTTTTGTATATAACATTTAATTTGTATACAACATTTAATTTGTATATTGTTTAACTATTTCTATTCTTTCCTCTCTTCTTCCTTCTCCAAGTTCGGCTACCCCTGTTAAATGTAACTGTACCTTCGGTCACCACAGTTCTAGTTTTATGTTTATAATGCACTCCCGTTTTATGTAAACCAGCAAGATATGTTTTCATGATTGCCGGTATATAAAAACTCTAAATAAATAAATAAATAAATAAATAAATAAATAAAATAAATAAAATAAATGTCTAAGCAACTTGAGAATGCATAGGGCCCTGAAATGTACAGACGTCTGCCAAGTGAGAGTCAAGCAAACCTGCCTTACATCCTCAAACGCCTTAGGGGTGAATTCCAGAAGCGTTGTTTACACTAAAAGGCCCATATACGCGAGTATGTCAGCAGCACGTGAGCAACGCACATTACGCCTGTATATACACAGGTGCGTGTGGCGGGCATCCCAAGCGGGCCCAGCTGTTATGCACGTAACTCCGTATTTAAGAGCCGGGGGCCCCTGTGCGCGGCGGCTCGTTAGCCACATATATTTACTGCTGCTCCTGATAAGGTGTGGGACACTTTCTAGACCTAATACGAAAGGGTAAGGGGTTTCAGGTCAATTGGGGGGTCTGCAGGTGGAAGAACCAAAGGGGTCTGGGTGGCCTCGAGTAGACTGGGCAAACGAGTGGACTAAGTGGTCAAACTGGGAGCATCCTTCATGCGAGCGCGTCTTAAACTCCTCTTACCTGCAGGTGTGAAAGCCGAGAAAGTCCTAAGGAAGATTCACAAAGTACGTTTGCTTGAAATTAGGAGCACACACATATTTTACATCATATCCGTGCACGATTTAAAATTCCAGTGTATGGGCGCCCATGTGCTTGTTTTAAAGTTACCGCCTTAGTACACAAGTACACAAAATACTGCACGACAAGAGAACTCTCTTCCTCTTCTCTGACTCATGCATTTTATGTTTTTTCTTGTACTGGGGTCATAAACACTATAGGGTAGAAGAATGATAAATGCCTTGCCTATGTCACTTAGGCTTGATAAGAAGGAGACAGAGAGAGAGAAAAGGCATCCGGGAATAACAAAGGAAACCAGAGGAGAAGCCTCAACATGGACTACTGCTGAGGAAGTCTCTCAGACAGCTCAGATCCTCTGCTGGGCCTCAAATGGCAAGCATTGTATTTGCCTTTGTAACACCAAATATAATGCCTTATATTTAGGCCTGCCACAAAAACAGCTTCAGCGGTTACAACTGCTCCAGAATTCTGCAGCGCATTTGTTATTGAATTTAAGCTCGCATGATCGTGTTCTCACCAGCTCCCACTGCCTTACTGGTAACCAATTCAATGTTGCTTTATTTTTTAGCATTTGTTGACCACGTTACTATCATGGATTTTTAGAGCCTTAAATTCGGGGAGTCTAAAATATTTATCTGATTAACTTCATATAATACTACTACTAATCTTTTTATAAAATTGCTGGACATACCCACTGCTGTATAATGTGGCAAGTATTCAGGAATGCTAAGTATGTTCCAAGATGCGTTCCAGGAATGATTTGATCATATCAAGAAGGTTTTTCTGTGACTCCATCTGGAAAGAGAACATTTTCATGTGTTGCTCCTATTTTGTGGAATACTATGCCAAGGTATTTAGGAAATTGACTAAATATTTGACTTTTAGAAAACATTTGAAGGTCTGGTTGTATAATTTTGCTTTCTCTGGGTCTGAAACATTAATGGGGTAGACATTTAAAGCCTATCCAGGTAAGAAACAGCAGGACATAACTTATCCGGCTAAGTTACGTCTATGCCGTTGAATATCCACGTTGAAGTCGCTACTTAGCCATCTAACTTAAGACGGACAACTTATCCAGAAAAGTCTCAATATTGCAACTTAGTCAGATAAGTTATCCGGCTAAGAGCACCACACCAATCCGCCCACTGCCCACACACAAAATTCTCCAGCTAAGAGATAGTTGGATATGTGAATTATCCAGCTATCCAACAGCTGCTGAACATAAGCGGATATTCAGCGACCGCTAGATAGCCGTATAAGTCCATTTTGGAATGGATATGAGAGATTAAGATTTAATATTTGTTTTTATATTTATCATTAAATAGGATTTTATTTTATATATAGTTTATATTTTTGTTGTTGCTATCTGTATTTTGATTAGATTTATTGTCTGATATATTAAATAAATAAATAAAATAAATGTGATGTGATTTTTGAGAAGTAGTTTGTGATGTATGTCATGTAATTTCCATCTTGGGCCTTTGGTGAGTGGTGAATAAGAAAATAAATAAATAAATAGAATACTGATCCTCTGACAGTCAGTCTGCATGCTAATCAGCTCATTTTAATATGCATGGTGCCAGGGCCAGAATAATGCAAGGTTTTTGAAATACCTCACATTATCCCTGTGTTGGGACTTTAGGTGAACAGCCTAATGGTGCTTTGTGAATGAGCTCCTGAGTTTGGTTTCCCAACAAAGTCCATGGGCAATGTAATCCACAGAATTAGGGTCCCCACAGAGTTCATGTCAAGTCCGTCCCCTCCCCCCATAAGCGCATTTTAGGGTTGTAAGCCCATGCCAGCTATAGTAGGCTATGCACATAACCCTAAAGGAGTTACCAGGTATCATTGTCACAACCTGGTAGCATCTGTATCTATGTTATAATTACCAATTCTTCTGTGTATCCTAATGGTACCATCGGAGGCAGTGTAACCCAGTGATATACTATCACCACCACCTCAGGCTCGTGGACATGTGTCGCTTGTGCTGCTCTCCTTGTTGAGGAAAGGATGCAGAAGGGGATTCCAGTAGGCACTGGAATTCCAGTAGGCACAGCAGACGATCTCTAGGCTTCCTCTAACTGTCTCATTATAATAAGTCAAGTATCAAGGAGACAGGGTTGTTCCCTGTTGTTTCCACTCATCAGACATTTGGTTAAGGACTGTATGTATCTCACAAATCTTTTGATTCAGGTACAGGTTGTTTTGGGGGGTTTTTTTATAGACGCCAATATATATATATATATTGTGATGATATAGTGATATTAGAATAGGTCTCTGCACAAGGCAGGAATAGCTTGAAGCTGAGGTTATGTGGACTACTGTAGCAGGACTACAAATCCCAGGATTCCAATCACCTAATTTGAGAGAAGTGGTGTAAAAGAAGGGGCTGAGTCAGAAGGAGGCTCCCTCAGCCGACCAATAGACTGCTAGTTCCCATAAAAGAAATCAGAGGGGAACAGCAAGCAGAGATGGAAGAGCGGATGTGGAGAGAGAGAAGGGCGCCTGGGCTAACAATGGAGTATGGAGAGAGAACCTGATGGACATTCCCATTTCTAAGCTTAAGGTTGTTGCCTAGAAAACAGCAGGGAAACTGTGGCTATTTTCTGGAGGATTTGGGGGACATGTTTTGGAAGCAGACTTTGCATCGAGCCACTGTGGCACGCTAGCAAAACTCCTGAGAAAGCTACAGGGTGACGGCTCTAAAAGGAAAGAAGATGAAGCAAGGAGAGGAATGTTTGCTCTACTTTAAAGTTATTGGCTAGAAGACAGTTTGGGAGAGACAAGCACAATATTTAGTCCTGGGGGAATTCTGCGCTACTGCGGAGTGCAGAATTTGCGCAAAATTGCCAAATTCTGTGCAGAAAATAGCAGAGGAGACCCCGGCATGCAGCGAACAGAGCACGCGAAGACGAAGGCCCGCATGTGCCGCGGGACACACTCCGTTCGCAGTGAAGATGGCCCCGGCGCGCCGTTTGTGGTGAAGATGGAAGGCCCCCGTGTGCCCTGAACAGAGTGAGCTCCTCTCGCGGCGAAGATAAAGGCCCCGGTGAGAGAGAGAGAGTGTGTGTGTGTGAGAGAGAGAGAGAGAGGGGAGTGAGGGTGAGAGAGAGAGAGTGTGTATGTGTGTGTGTGAGAGAGAGAGAGAGAGAGAGAGAGTGTGTGTGTGTGTGTGTGTGTGAGAGAGAGAGAGAGGGGAGTGGAGGGTGAGAGAGAACATGGGAGGTAAGAGAGTGGGGGGGATGTTTGAGTGTGGGTTTCAGAGAGGGAGCCTATATGAGGAGATTGTGAAGGAGTGTGTTTGTGTGAGAGATTGGGAGCTGGTGTGAAGGAAAAAGGGATTGTGTGTATGCGAGGGTGCTAGCCTGTGTGAAGGGATTGTGTATGTGTGAGACAGAGCCTGTGTGAAGGGATTGTGTATGTGAGGGAGTCTGTAGGAGGGTGTGTCTTTGTGTATTACAGAGAGGGACCTTGTGTGTGTGTGTGTGTGTGTGTGTGTGAGAGAGAGAGAGTGAGGGAGCCTGTATGAGGGTGTGTCTTTGTGTATTACAGAGAGGGACCCTGTATGAGGGGATGTGTGTGTGTGTGAGAGAGTGAGGGAGTCTGTATGAGGGTGTGTCTTTGTGTATTACAGAGAGGGACCCTGTATGAGGGGATGTGTGTGTGTGTGAGAGAGTGAGGGAGCCTGTATGAGGGTGTGTCTTTGTGTATTACAGAGAGGGACCCTGTATGAGGGGATGTGTGTGTGTGTGAGAGAGTGAGGGAGTCTGTATGAGGGTGTGTCTTTGTGTATTACAGAGAGGGACCCTGTATGAGGGGATGTGTGTGTGTGTGAGAGAGTGAGGGAGCCTGTATGAGGGTGTGTCTTTGTGTATTACAGAGAGGGACCCTGTATGAGGGGATGTGTGTGTGTGTGAGAGAGTGAGGGAGTCTGTATGAGGGTGTGTCTTTGTGTATTACAGAGAGGGACCCTGTATGAGGGGATGTGTGTGTGTGTGAGAGAGTGAGGGAGTCTGTATGAGGGTGTGTGTATGTGTATTAGAGAGAGGGAGCCTGTGTGTGAGAGAGGGAGGGACAGAAGGAGCCTGTGTGAGGGGCAATACTGAGATTGGGGTCAAACTCAGGGACTGGCGGTAGAGTGGAAGGGTTGAGCCTAGAGGTGGAAGGGAGAGATTCTGGCAGGTGTTGGGGCCTGAGAGGGCAAAGTGGCCAGGAGAGTAGGGAGAGCGAGTGGAAGGGACACTCTTACAGTGAATTTCTAGGGAAATTCTGCTCAAAATATTTAAAATTCTGCATCTTTAAGTAATAACTTTTTCAGTATTAATATAAAATGTAATTCCTTAAAGACTGCCATGTAAATTGTGTTGTTTTGACCAATATAAAGTTTGCAGAATTTTCAGTTTTTGTGCGCAGAATTCCCCCAGGAGTAAATATTAGGGGCAAGAGAAAGGCTGAGCTCCATACACCCAGACATATTAGGCTGAGCTTACCTTAACCGGTGCTGGAGAAATGTGTATGTGTGTTAATTAGTTAATTTGTGGTTTGAAAGCCCTAAGATTTGGAAGGCTGAAATGGTGCAGTGAGAGCTCAGCTTGACCAGCTCTGTCCTTGTATAAACTCTGAACATTTACGTTTGAAAGGTCTCTGTCATTAATGCTCTGAAACCTGTGGTACAAGCTGTATAAATCAGGCTGTCAGGGGAATCTCTGTAAACCAGCACAGGATTAGGACCTCAAGCTGTCCTTCTGTGTGAGACTTGTTGGAAACCTACAGCTGGAGCTGCTTTTTTGCCTTGGTAAATTCCTGGTTCAAACTGTTCCACTGCTTTGCTTGAATGGAATACAAAGAATTTGGGGAACTGAAGTGTGGCTTGTTTGGGACTCATCACTAAGAACTGGAATGGTGCAAGGGTTTGGGGAAACGTAGACTATTACAAGAGCTGCATTTTTGTTTTATGTTTTGCCCAGATCCTTATTTATTGATTCAGACTGGGGCTAGACTCATGACAGTGAGGATTAGGGCTACGCTAGGCATAAGAACCCTTTTGCTTCCTGTGGGAAGTTTTAAGGCATATGAGAGGGAAACGTCTGGCACTGAAAACGCTGCTGTATACAGAGGGCAGACCATTCCTGAAATTGCTAAAGTCACAAATCTCGAGCCTGCTCGCTCTGCCTGTAGAGACTGCGTCCCACACCCCAGGACAGATGTGTGTACACTGTGCAATGTCAGCTGAGTGTCTGACATGCATGAGATCACGCCGCCGCCCTCCTCATCTCGCGTGCAAGCCCATATTCCTGTAAGACGCTGGCGTACAGGTAGAGCAAGCGTTCTCACCGCTCCTCTCTGCAGAGAGAAGGCCACAGTTGTGCCTTAGTCATCCAAGAAGCTTTCTTTATTTGAATTACCTGTAACTCCAAACTGTTTGCAGCGATTTACAAAACGCATATTACAAATTCATCATTTCATAAATAACTAACAATACAAAAATAATAAGAACCCCCCCCCCGAAATAGTAAACAAAACCAAAGCAATCCCTCCCAGCCACCTAAATCACCACTCAGGATTCCCTCAACATGAAAACATAAGCACCCCCCCTTCCCCCACTTTAAACAATCACATAAGTGGCTATAGTAAGTCTGCATCCCCTTTCCAAATGATCTTTTGATGCCTTAAAGCCTGGCAGTAAAATGCAGTAAAGCACAAATGTATCCACACATCCGACTCCACGACTGCGTCCTTAGAAAGTGAAGAGGAAATAAGAAGCATGGAACAGCTTGGCTGGATAAAGTTCCTCCACCTTGTACTACTGCAGCCATCCTAATACTTCAGCTCCGGAGTAACCCAGCGCAGACAGAAGCTCACACCGTGTTCATTCACAGGATAACAGCATCAATTCAGCAGCTCCTGCATTTCTAAGTGAAAACCTAACCATGAGCACCGAGAACCCCGGCACAAAGTTCTGCAAGTGCAGAGACGCAGGGCCCTGCACATTCAAGAGCCTTCCCCGAAACTGGATGACAGAGCAAGGGGGAGACAATGGCAAGTGTGAAAGAGCGAAAGGCTTCCATGGCCAAGAGCTCCACCAACCTGGCAAGAAGGAAGCCCCTGCAGTAACCAAACAGTCAGGGGACGCCGTACCCTCCTGACAAAAGGTTTTACAGTCTGAGGAAAGTAAAGGAGAATCTTTTGCTAGAATGCAAAGCCTTGCATTTGGTGCAATCCCAGAGAACAGCAACCCTGCTGTGAAGTACGGTAATCGTGCGATCAGGAGAAGGAAAGGAGCAACGTACACACAGAGAAGTTCACCTTTCAGCACGATGACGACCCAAAGCACACTAGAGAGGCAAAGCAGCAGCAATATAAATATCCTAGTGCCCTGCCCTCAGTCCAATCAGAAACCTGTGGCATGACCTGAAGACCTTTGTCCTCAGGGAACCTGACAGTGTTGTAAAGCAGTACGGTGTAATATTAATATTAATACGGTGTAATATTGACAAACACAGATGTGCAAAGCTGCAGCAGACCAGGGTTTCCTGCGCGTGCATTCACAACGTTTACACTTCAGTGCACAAACCTTTCCCCGAGAGAGGACAGAGAGCCCTGCAGTGACACAGCTCCCTCCCTCCCTCCCAGGACTGGCAGGGGCAGTGCTAAGAATGTGTGCAGTGGGGGCAGGGCAGGCAGTAAAGCGGGTACTGATCCTCAGCACTGGCAGGGTACAGGGTGAGAGCCCCTGCAGTGACACAGCTCCCTCCCTCCCTCCCAGGACTGGCAGGAGCAGTGCTAAGAATGTGTGCAGTGGGGGCAGGGCAGGCAGTAAAGCAGGTACTGATCCTCAGCACTGGCAGGGTACAGGGTGAGGCCCCTGCAGTGACACAGCTCCCTCCCTCCCTCCCAGGACTGGCAGGAGCAGTGCTAAGAATGTGTGCAGTGGGGGCAGGGCAGGCAGTAAAGCAGGTACTGATCCTCAGCACTGGCAGGGTACAGGGTGAGAGCCCCTGCAGTGACACAGCTCCCTCCCTCCCTCCCAGGACTGGCAGGGGCAGTGCTAAGAATGTGTGCAGTGGGGGCAGGGCAGGCAGTAAAGCAGGTACTGATCCTCAGCACTGGCAGGATACAGGGTGAGAGCCCCTGCAGTGACACAGCTCCCTCCCTCCCTCCCAGGACTGGCAGGGGCAGTGCTAAGAATGTGTGCAGTGGGGACAGGGCAGGCAGTAAAGCAGGTACTGATCCTCAGCACTGGCAGGGTACAGGGTGAGAGCCCCTGCAGTGACACAGCTCCCTCCCTCCCTCCCAGGACTGGCAGGGGCAGTGCTAAGAATGTGTGCAGTGGGGGCAGGGCAGGCAGTAAAGCAGGTACTGATCCTCAGCACTGGCAGGGTACAGGGTGAGAGCCCCTGCAGTGACACAGCTCCCTCCCTCCCTCCCAGGACTGGCAGGGGCAGTGCTAAGAATGTGTGCAGTGGGGGCAGAGCAGGCAGTAAAGCAGGTACTGATCCTCAGCACTGGCAGGGCACAGGGCGAGAGCCCCTGCAGTGACACAGCTCCCTCCCTCCCTCCCAGGACTGGCAGGGGCAGTGCTAAGAATGTGTGCAGTGGGGACAGGGCAGGCAGTAAAGCAGGTACTGATCCTCAGCACTGGCAGGGTACAGGGTGAGAGCCCCTGCAGTGACACAGCTCCCTCCCTCCCTCCCAGGACTGGCAGGGGCAGTGCTAAGAATGTGTGCAGTGGGGGCAGGGCAGGCAGTAAAGCAGGTACTGATCCTCAGCACTGGCAGGGTACAGGGTGAGGCCCCTGCAGTGACACAGCTCCCTCCCTCCCTCCCAGGACTGGCAGGGGCAGTGCTAAGAATGTGTGCAGTGGGGGCAGGGCAGGCAGTAAAGCAGGTACTGATCCTCAGCACTGGCAGGGTACAGGGTGAGAGCCCCTGCAGTGACACAGCTCCCTCCCTCCCTCCCAGGACTGGCAGGGGCAGTGCTAAGAATGTGTGCAGTGGGGGCAGGGCAGGCAGTAAAGCAGGTTACTGATCCTCAGCACTGGCAGGGTACAGGGTGAGGCCCCTGCAGTGACACAGCTCCCTCCCTCCCTCCCAGGACTGGCAGGGACAGTGCTAAGAATGTGTGCAGTGGGGGCAGGGCAGGCAGTAAAGCAGGTACTGATCCTCAGCACTGGCAGGGTACAGGGTGAGGCCCCTGCAGTGACACAGCTCCCTCCCTCCCTCCCAGGACTGGCAGGGGCAGTGCTAAGAATGTGTGCAGTGGGGGCAGGGCAGGCAGTAAAGCAGGTACTGATCCTCAGCACTGGCAGGGTACAGGGTGAGGCCCCTGCAGTGACACAGCTCCCTCCCTCCCTCCCTCCCTCCCAGGACTGGCAGGGGCAGTGCTAAGAATGTGTGCAGTGGGGGCAGGGCAGGCAGTAAAGCAGGTACTGATCCTCAGCACTGGCAGGGTACAGGGTGAGGCCCCTGCAGTGACACAGCTCCCTCCCTCCCACCCAGGACTGGCAGGGGCAGTGCTAAGAATGTGTGCAGTGGGGGCAGGGCAGGCAGTAAAGCAGGTACTGATCCTCAGCACTGGCAGGGTACAGGGTGAGGCCCCTGCAGTGACACAGCTCCCTCCCTCCCTCCCAGGACTGGCAGGAGCAGTGCTAAGAATGTGTGCAGTGGGGGCAGGGCAGGCAGTAAAGCAGGTACTGATCCTCAGCACTGGCAGGGTACAGGGTGAGGCCCCTGCAGTGACACAGCTCCCTCCCTCCCTCCCAGGACTGGCAGGGGCAGTGCTAAGAATGTGTGCAGTGGGGGCAGGGCAGGCAGTAAAGCAGGTACTGATCCTCAGCACTGGCAGGGTACAGGGTGAGGCCCCTGCAGTGACACAGCTCCCTCCCTCCCTCCCAGGACTGGCAGGGGCAGTGCTAAGAATGTGTGCAGTGGGGGCAGGGCAGGCAGTAAAGCAGGTACTGATCCTCAGCACTGGCAGGATACAGGGTGAGGCCCCTGCAGTGACACAGCTCCCTCCCTCCAGGACTGGCAGGGGCAGTGCTAAGAATGTGTGCAGTGGGGGCAGGGCAGGCAGTAAAGCAGGTACTGATCCTCAGCACTGGCAGGGTACAGGGTGAGAGCCCCTGCAGTGACACAGCTCCCTCCCTCCCTCCCAGGACTGGCAGGGGCAGTGCTAAGAATGTGTGCAGTGGGGGCAGGGCAGGCAGTAAAGCAGGTACTGATCCTCAGCACTGGCAGGGTACAGGGTGAGGCCCCTGCAGTGACACAGCTCCCTCCCTCCCTCCCAGGACTGGCAGGAGCAGTGCTAAGAATGTGTGCAGTGGGGGCAGGGCAGGCAGTAAAGCAGGTACTGATCCTCAGCACTGGCAGGGTACAGGGTGAGAGCCCCTGCAGTGACACAGCTCCCTCCCTCCCTCCCAGGACTGGCAGGAGCAGTGCTAAGAATGTGTGCAGTGGGGGCAGGGCAGGCAGTAAAGCAGGTACTGATCCTCAGCACTGGCAGGATACAGGGTGAGGCCCCTGCAGTGACACAGCTCCCTCCCTCCCTCCCAGGACTGGCAGGGGCAGTGCTAAGAATGTGTGCAGTGGGGGCAGGGCAGGCAGTAAAGCAGGTACTGATCCTCAGCACTGGCAGGGTACAGGGTGAGGCCCCTGCAGTGACACAGCTCCCTCCCTCCCTCCCAGGACTGGCAGGGGCAGTGCTAAGAATGTGTGCAGTGGGGGCAGGGCAGGCAGTAAAGCAGGTACTGATCCTCAGCACTGGCAGGGTACAGGGTGAGGCCCCTGCAGTGACACAGCTCCCTCCCTCCCAGGACTGGCAGGGGCTGTGCTGGGAGGGGAGGGGCAGTGCTGGGAGGGGAGGGGCAGTGTGTGCAACAGGTGCCCCCCTGTAGGAAAGCCCTTGGGGAGAGGGTATTAAAGTTTAGGTGGGGATGTTGCTGTTGGTGTCTGGTGGGGGGCGAGGACTAGAGAGACAGGGGAGGACAAGCGGTGTCTGGCAGGGGAGGGAGAGGACCTGTTCCCGGGGGGGGGGGGGGGGGGGGGGGGCGGGAGAGAGGGAATGTCTCTGATGGGGTAGAATGAGAATAGCCCAGGCCGTCTTCTGACCTTAGGGGCTTATATTTACTGAGAGAATGGCCCTTGCTTAAATGGTCTCCTGCTTCCTGATCCCAAGGTACTGAGGAGCTCCAGCAGAGGCGTGGGTCACCTGCGCCACAGCTGTCATTTTAATATTTAGTTATCTGAAAGATTTATGTGCCATATCATGTAAACTTCTGAGCGGCTCACAATAAAACAGACTTAGTGACAACTCACAATATGCAAAGTTTCCACTGCAAACAAGGGCACACATAGGACAACCACGCATAAGAACAGGCCATACTGGGTCAGACCAAGGGTCCATCAAGCCCAGCATCCTGTTTCCAACAGTGGCCATATAGATTCTACTGAGCATTTAGTCTCTTGTATGATCTTTAGCCTGTTGGACTCTATACCCTTCCGGACATAAAGTGCCACACCCCCACCACGTTGATCCTCCCTATCATTGCGATATAATTAGTATCCTGATATAGCACTGTCCCATTGGTTATCTTCCTTCCACCAAGTCTCTGTGATGCCAATTATGTCAATCTCATCATTTGCTGCTATACACTCTAACTCTCCCATCTTACTTCTTAGACTTCTGGCATTGGCATACAGACATTTCAAAGTGTGGTTTTTGCTTGTATTAACAACCTGCTTTTCAGTTGTTAGGGATAATTCGGAAATCATTAGCTTTGGTGATTTTTTACATATAGGCACATGGACTATGTTTGCTTTTAATGGAACCTCACTGTCAGAATGCCCTAATTCTAATGCATCATTAGTATCCTTTAAAGATACCTCTCTCCGAGCCATGCGCTGCTGAGCGACTGTCGGCTTTCCCCTTTGTTCTAGTTTAAAAGCTGCTCTATCTCCTTTTTAAAGGTTAGCGCCAGCAGTCTGGTTCCACCCTGGTTAAGGTGGAGCCCATCCCTTCGGAAGAGACTCCCCCTTCCCCAAAAGGTTCCCCAGTTCCTAACAAAACTGAATCCCTCTTCCTTGCACCATCGTCTCATCCACGCATTGAGACTCCGGAGCTCTGCCTGCCTCTGGTGACCTGCGCGTGGAACAGGGAGCATTTCAGAGAAAGCCACCCTGGAGGTTCTGGATTTAATCTTTCTACCTAAGAGCCTAAATTTGGCTTCCAGAACCTCCCTCCCACATTTTCCTATGTCGTTGGTGCCCACATGTACCACGACACGGCTAAAATAATAAGCTAGTTACAAAAAATGGCAATTCAAACAAATGCGTTTTGAGTTGTTTGTTAAAAGTCTTAGAACATTCCTGCTTGCGTAATGTTCGTGGTCAAATTTGTTCCACATCTCTGCTCCTGCATCTCCAGAGTCTGCACGCCACTAACAGATTTGCATGCTTGTGTTAGCCACTTTGGGGCAGTGCAGCTGCTTGTACTGTCTAGGGCCATCATCAGTGGGAGGCTGGACTGCAACTGCCATTGTGAAAGCCTATCTGGTAGATTTTAAAACCCGTCTGCACGCGACTCGGCCAGAGCCATGCAGATTTTAAAACCCGTGCAGGTACACATGCATCTCCAACTATGCGCACAAATCATAAATATCAAAAGTTGGGTGGGCGCATGGGTGGGTCTGAGAAAAATGAAGTCGGTGCATAAGAATTCATGCACAGAAACCCACGCTAGGACCCCGACTACATAACATTAATTCTGCTGTGGACGGCATTCAAGTCATATAACAAAAAAAAAGACCAGTCATCAGGGTTGGGAGGCAAGTTAGCTAGGAGATTTAGGGAGTCCTCTACTTTACTGGGGCTAACTGGGAGCAAATGGGGAAAATGGGCTATTACGTCGCTGCACGTAACTATTAAAATTCTCCCCACTTATGCGCTCGAGGCATTTGTGTGTATCAATATAAAATCGTGCACACGTGTAAGCACGTATAGCCAATTTTATAATGCATGCATGTTATAAAATTGCCGTGGCCATGTGCATGTGCTGGCAAACATGCGCCCACGCACAGGTCTTAAGATTCACCTCTGTGTGTGTGTGTGTGTGTGTGTATGAGAGACAGCATGTGTGAGAGAGAAAGAGAGTATGTTCATGTGTGTGAGAGAGAAAGAGAGTATGTTCGTGTGTGTGAGAGAGCAAGACAGAGAGATATTGTGTGTGTGTGTGTGTGTGTGTGTGTGTGTGTGAGAGAGAGTGCATGCATATGTATGTGAGAGAGAGAAAGGCAGAGAGATCATGTGTGTGAGAGAGTGCATGTGTGTGTGTGTGTGTATATGTGTATATGTGTGAGACAGAGAGAGAAAGTGGAGAAAACTTGTGCACAATTCCCCCACCCCTTTCTCTCTACCTCCTAATCCCCCAACAATCACAGGGCATCTGGAAATCAAATGTTCTCAGATATAGAAAGTGAGGTTTTTTTAAAATCCTTATTAGTTTTATTAATTGAGTGTTATCTGAAATACTGAAATATTTTATTTGTGTTTGGAAAAATTTTATAATAGTATTTAATTATTGGATGTTATTCTATTTGGTAGCTGTTTTGAATTATTCTTTTTATTGATATGGCTTGCCTACTATTGATATTATTTATATTTCTTGATTTTAATACTTTATGAGGATGGTAATCCTTTTGTTTTTCTATTGGAATAATAATAATAATATTTATTTATATACAGTCAATCTGGGATACAACTCCCCTTTCGATTGGTATAGGCATGCACTTCTTGGCTTATCCCCTGACGCCATCACAGTTAACTGCCAATGGTATCTACTGCTTCAATGACAGGGAACCATCACCTTATACTAGGGTTGGAACCACTGAAGCAGGCAGTTAACTGTGATGGCGTCAGGGGCTAAGCCTGTTCCAATGGAAAGGGGCGTTTTCACACAGGAAGGTTAGATTGGTCACAGACTTAATTACAGAGTTCTCATGAAATAAAGGTAAGATGCATCACTCACTGCAACTTTCAAAACTATGCCTGTATCTTTAATTTTCATGAAAATGTCAAGGATTATGAAGATCATGTTTGTGCATTAACAGCAGCAATTTCTTTCCCAACTCCATCACCAAACTTAGAAGGTTTTTCATAGAATCTGCTCCAAAACTGGTAATCAGAATACACACACCAGTGTCAAGCATTTTTTTTACCTGCTTTGAATAAATGATGACAAACACACACAAAATCAAAGGGGTATTCATGGTATAATAAAATTGTGCACATGCCAGCTTATTTTTCTTTTCAGAATGAGATGCTCCAGACCTGATTTTAACCCACTTTTCTCAAAACAGTTCCTACAAGTCCATGCACGCAAATAGAGTAAAACTAGAGTTGGATCAGCCTATTTTAAAAAATGGTGCCAGATGATAACCAAACACACACCAAGAATTCTTATTCAATTTAAAAAAAAAATGTCATAGGCATAGGAGAAAAGCCTACTTTGAGTAAGGTGCCATGACTCTCTGATTTGTCACTCTAACAAGCTGGTCAAATTTAAATAAATAAACAGTCTTATATTCTGCTCCTTCCATTATACAGTTCAGGGCAGATTACAATAGTCAAACTCATAAAATCTAATCCAGACCTAGGAGCCATCTCCAAAATTGATGTGCTAGCCAATATATTCAAAGCCAATGAACTCCCCTATTCCCCTGATCCACTCACTCAGTGCTTCCCTGTTCTTGATAGACTTATTCACCTCCCTGATCCCCCAACTCTACACTCCCAGTCTGAAAAGAGCATAGGAGCCCTACCTCCCTCCGGCTTGCCGCCATCACTGTTCAAAGCTTTGTGGTTTGAAGAGCACATTGCCTGAAGATGATGCCAATCTACGGGCCATAGCAGCAGGAGGGAGGGAGGGAACCGGGAAGTGATTTCTATGACCACGATGCATCACGATGACTGGGATTTGTTCAGCCCTGCTCTTTCATATCCATAGCAGCAGGAGGGAGGGTACCAGGAAGTGATGTCTATGCACCACGATGCATCACGATGACTGGGACTGACCACAATGATACCAATACCGACAAGTCAAATGATTACAGACATTTTCTAGGTTTACAAGTTGTAAGCTGGGAAACCGATAAGCATGGGGGGTGACCTGTTCAGTACAGCAGATGCTACCATAAGAAGCTTGCTGGGCAGACTGGATGGACCATTTGGGCCTTTTCTGCCACCATTACTATGTTTCTATAACAGCAGCATTCAGATTTCCTAAGCCCAAGGGGTCATCATGTCACTGACTCTGCACAAATGTACGTGGCAGTTAGTACTACATGCCAACTCCTGTCTTGAATGTGTTGTCAAAATCTGTGTTCCCCTTCTGGGTTTTCTGACCAGGAATCCCTAAAACATTTCGGAAACGTTAAAATACTGCCGATACTGACAGAGACCACCACAAAAGCCAAATCCTGACTTTGAAGACCCAAAACAATATAAAAGCCATGCCTTCCTCATCACAATCACTCATTACTACAGAAATGAAGACGACCCATTTCAGTTTTGGTTTTAAATCTCCATACATGGCTTCTGTTAATGGGATCAATTTCAAATACAGCCAGAAGCTGTTACGAATGCCTGGAGCCCTAGTGAAATGAAACGCAAGCTTCCCAGAGCATCTTAAGCTTGGCTTGCCAGTCAGTTCTTGGAGGAGAAGTCCATTACCTGCTATTAAGTTCACTTAGAGAATAGCCACTGCCATTAGCAATGGTTACATGGAATAGACTTAGTTTTTGGGTACTTGCCAGGTTCCTATGGCCTGGATTGGCCACTGTTGGAAACAGGATGCTGGGCTTGATGGACCCTTGGTCTGACCCAGTATGGCATGTTCTTATGTTCTTATGTTCTTAACTCTTGGGAACATCTGCAATGCTTAAAGCTGAGGGAGCTTGACACATTTTTTAAAGAACTGTACGGATATTACAAATAGATGACACAGAGAATAAGCTAGCTGTGGTTTGTAAAGTCTTTGGCAGAACGCTTGCCCACTCTTGAGTGTGGAGGTTGTTAATAAGGCCAGAAATGTGGATTAATGTTAAAGGCAAGGATTAAGCAGACGGTAAAATTCTCTTTTTCTAAGCTTAAATTATTGAAGCCCTTGAAGTGGTTGTGACTGAGGATTTGTTTACGACAGTTTTATTGCCCATACACTACGCGTCAATTAGACTACTGTAACTGTTTATGTATGGGACTTCTGCGTAAGCACCTT
>NC_042617.1:592527845-592615140 GCF_901001135.1 Rhinatrema bivittatum | reverse complement strand
TATAGAAGCTCTGAAATGGCATCTCTTTTCAGTACGGTGTAGCTATAGAAGCTTTGAAATGGGATGTCTCTTTTCAGTACGGTGAGGCTATAGAAGCTCTGAAATGGTATGTCTCTTTTCAGTACGGTGAGGCTATAGAAGCTCTGAAATGGCATGTCTCTTTTCAGTACGGTGTAGCTATAGAAGCTTTGAAATGGGATGTCTCTTTTCAGTAAGGTGCAGCTATAGAAGCTCTGAAATGGGATGTCTCTTTTCAGTAAGGTGCAGCTATAGAAGCTCTGAAATGGGATGTCTCTTTTGAGTACGGTGAGGCTATAGAAGCTTTGAAATGGCATGTCTCTTTTCAGTACGGTGCGGCTATAGAAGCTCTGAAATGGTATGTCTCTTTTCAGTACGGTGAGGCTATAGAAGCTCTGAAATGGGATGTCTCTTTTCAGTACAGTGAGGCTATAGAAGCTCTGAAATGGCATGTCTCTTTTCAGTACGGTGCGGCTATAGAAGCTCTGAAATGGGATGTCTCTTTTCAGTACGGTGAGGCTATAGAAGCTCTGAAATGGTATGTCTCTTTTCAGTACGGTGAGGCTATAGAAGCTCTGAAATGGGATGTCTCTTTTCAGTACAGTGAGGCTATAGAAGCTCTGAAATGGCATGTCTCTTTTCAGTACGGTGCGGCTATAGAAGCTCTGAAATGGCATGTCTCTTTTCAGTACGGTGCGGCTATAGAAGCTCTGAAATGGCATGTCTCTTTTCAGTACGGTGTGGCTATAGAAGTTCTGATATGGGATGTCTCTTTTCAATACGGCGCGGCTATAGAAGCTCTGAAATGGCATGTCTCTTTTCAGTACGGTGTGGCTGTAGGAGCTCTGAAATGGCATGTCTCTTTTCAGTACGGTGTGGCTATAGAAGCTTTGAAATGGGATGTCTTTTCAGTACGGTGTGGCTATAGAAGCTTTGAAATGGCATGTCTCTTTTCAGTATGGGGAGACTATAGAAGCTTTGAAATGGCATGTCTCTTTTCAGTACGGTGTAGCTATAGAAGCTCTGAAATGGGATGTCTCTTTCAGTACGGTGTGGCTATAGAAGCTTTGAAATGGCATGTCTCTTTTCAGTAGGGTGTAGCTATAGAAGCTCTGAAATGGGATGTCTCTTTTCAGTATGGGGAGACTATAGAAGCTCTGAAATGGTATGTCTCTTTTCAGTATGGGGAGACTATAGAAGCTTTGAAATAGCATGTCTCTTTTTAGTACGGTGTAGCTATAGAAGCTCTGAAATGGCATGTCTCTTTTCAGTACGGTGTAGCTATAGAAGCTCTGAAATGGCATGTTTCTTTCAGTAGGGTGTAGCTATAGAAGCTCTGAAATGGCATGTCTCTTTTCAGTACGGTGTAGCTATAGAAGCTCTGAAATGGCATGTTTCTTTTCAGTAGGGTGTAGCTATAGAAGCTCTGAAATGGGATGTCTCTTTTCAGTACGGTGTGGCTATAGAAGCTTTGAAATGGCATGTCTCTTTTCAGTACGGTGAGGCTATAGAAGCTCTGAAATGGGATGTCTCTTTTCAGTACGGTGTGGCTATAGAAGCTTTGAAATGGGATGTCTCTTTTCAGTACGGTGAGGCTATAGAAGCTCTGAAATGGGATGTCTCTTTTCAGTACGGTGTGGCTATAGAAGCTTTGAAATGGCATGTCTCTTTTCAGTACGGTGAGGCTATAGAAGCTCTGAAATGGGATGTCTCTTTTCAGTACGGTGTGGCTATAGAAGCTCTGAAATGGGATGTCTCTTTTCAGTACGGTGAGGCTATAGAAGCTCTGAAATGGGATGTCTCCTTTCAGTACGGTGTGGCTATAGAAGCTTTGAAATGGGATGTCTTTTCAGTACGGTGTGGCTATAGAAGCTTTGAAATGGCATGTCTCTTTTCAGTATGGGGAGACTATAGAAGCTTTGAAATGGCATGTCTCTTTTCAGTATGGGGAGACTATAGAAGCTTTGAAATGGGATGTCTCTTTTCAGTACGGTGTAGCTATAGAAGCTCTGAAATGGGATGTTTCTTTCAGTACGGTGTGGCTATAGAAGCTTTGAAATGGCATGTCTCTTTTCAGTAGGGTGTAGCTATAGAAGCTCTGAAATGGGATGTCTCTTTTCAGTATGGGGAGACTATAGAAGCTCTGAAATGGGATGTCTCTTTTCAGTATGGGGAGACTATAGAAGCTCTGAAATGGTATGTCTCTTTTCAGTATGGGGAGACTATAGAAGCTTTGAAATGGCATGTCTCTTTTCAGTACGGTGTAGCTAGAGAAGCTCTGAAATGGCATGTCTCTTTTCAGTACGGTGTAGCTAGAGAAGCTCTGAAATGGGATGTCTCTTTTCAGTACGGTGTAGCTATAGAAGCTCTGAAATGGGATGTCTCTTTTCAGTACGGTGTAGCTATAGAAGCTCTGAAATGGCATGTCTCTTTTCAGTACGGTGTAGCTATAGAAGCTCTGAAATGGCATGTCTCTTTTCAGTATGGTGTAGCTATAGAAGCTCTGAAATGGCATGTCTCTTTTCAGTACGGTGAGGCTATAGAAGCTCTGAAATGGGATGTCTCTTTTCAGTACGGTGTAGCTATAGAAGCTCTGAAATGGCATGTCTCTTTTCAGTACGGTGAGGCTATAGAAGCTCTGAAATGGGATGTCTCTTTTCAGTACGGTGTAGCTATAGAAGCTTTGAAATGGGATGTCTCTTTTCAGTACGGTGAGGCTATAGAAGCTCTGAAATGGTATGTCTCTTTTCAGTACGGTGAGGCTATAGAAGCTCTGAAATGGCATGTCTCTTTTCAGTACGGTGTAGCTATAGAAGCTTTGAAATGGGATGTCTCTTTTCAGTAAGGTGCAGCTATAGAAGCTCTGAAATGGGATGTCTCTTTTGAGTACGGTGAGGCTATAGAAGCTTTGAAATGGCATGTCTCTTTTCAGTACGGTGCGGCTATAGAAGCTCTGAAATGGCATGTCTCTTTTCAGTACGGTGAGGCTATAGAAGCTCTGAAATGGCATGTCTCTTTTCAGTACGGTGCGGCTATAGAAGCTCTGAAATGGCATGTCTCTTTTCAGTACAGTGCGGCTATAGAAGCTCTGAAATGGGATGTCTCTTTTCAGTACGGTGCGGCTATAGAAGCTCTGAAATGGCATGTCTCTTTTCAGTACGGCGTGGTTATAGAAGCTTTGAAATGGCATGTCTCTTTTCAGTACAGTGTGGCTGTAGAAGCTCTGAAATGGCATGTCTCTTTTCAGTACGGTGTGGTTGTAGAAGCTTTGAAATGGCATGTCTCTTTTCAGTACGGTGAGGCTTTAGAAGCTCTGAAATGGTATGTCTCTTTTCAGTATGGGGAGACTATAGAAGCTCTGAAATGGCATCTCTTTTCAGTACGGTGTAGCTATAGAAGCTTTGAAATGGGATGTCTCTTTTCAGTACGGTGAGGCTATAGAAGCTCTGAAATGGTATGTCTCTTTTCAGTACGGTGAGGCTATAGAAGCTCTGAAATGGGATGTCTCTTTTCAGTACAGTGAGGCTATAGAAGCTCTGAAATGGCATGTCTCTTTTCAGTACGGTGCGGCTATAGAAGCTCTGAAATGGCATGTCTCTTTTCAGTACGGTGCGGCTACAGAAGCTCTGAAATGGGATGTCTCTTTTCAGTACGGTGAGGCTATAGAAGCTCTGAAATGGCATGTCTCTTTTCAGTACGGTGCGGCTATAGAAGCTCTGAAATGGCATGTCTCTTTTCAGTAGGGTGTGGCTATAGAAGTTCTGATATGGGATGTCTCTTTTCAATACGGCGCGGCTATAGAAGCTCTGAAATGGCATGTCTCTTTTCAGTACGGTGTGGCTGTAGGAGCTCTGAAATGGCATGTCTCTTTTCAGTACGGTGTGGCTATAGAAGCTTTGAAATGGGATGTCTTTTCAGTACGGTGTGGCTATAGAAGCTTTGAAATGGCATGTCTCTTTTCAGTATGGGGAGACTATAGAAGCTTTGAAATGGCATGTCTCTTTTCAGTACGGTGTAGCTATAGAAGCTCTGAAATGGGATGTCTCTTTCAGTACGGTGTGGCTATAGAAGCTTTGAAATGGCATGTCTCTTTTCAGTAGGGTGTAGCTATAGAAGCTCTGAAATGGGATGTCTCTTTTCAGTATGGGGAGACTATAGAAGCTCTGAAATGGTATGTCTCTTTTCAGTATGGGGAGACTATAGAAGCTTTGAAATGGCATGTCTCTTTTCAGTACGGTGTAGCTATAGAAGCTCTGAAATGGCATGTCTCTTTTCAGTACGGTGTAGCTATAGAAGCTCTGAAATGGCATGTTTCTTTTCAGTAGGGTGTAGCTATAGAAGCTCTGAAATGGGATGTCTCTTTTCAGTACGGTGTGGCAATAGAAGCTCTGAAATGGGATGTCTCTTTTCAGTACGGTGAGGCTATAGAAGCTCTGAAATGGGATGTCTCTTTTCAGTACGGTGAGGCTATAGAAGCTCTGAAATGGGATGTCTCTTTTCAGTACGGTGTGGCTATAGAAGCTTTGAAATGGCATGTCTCTTTTCAGTACGGTGAGGCTATAGAAGCTCTGAAATGGGATGTCTCTTTTCAGTACGGTGTGGCAATAGAAGCTCTGAAATGGGATGTCTCTTTTCAGTACGGTGAGGCTATAGAAGCTCTGAAATGGGATGTCTCTTTTCAGTACGGTGTGGCTATAGAAGCTTTGAAATGGGATGTCTTTTCAGTACGGTGTGGCTATAGAAGCTTTGAAATGGCATGTCTCTTTTCAGTATGGGGAGACTATAGAAGCTTTGAAATGGCATGTCTCTTTTCAGTATGGGGAGACTATAGAAGCTTTGAAATGGGATGTCTCTTTTCAGTACGGTGTAGCTATAGAAGCTCTGAAATGGGATGTTTCTTTCAGTACGGTGTGGCTATAGAAGCTTTGAAATGGCATGTCTCTTTTCAGTAGGGTGTAGCTATAGAAGCTCTGAAATGGGATGTCTCTTTTCAGTATGGGGAGACTATAGAAGCTCTGAAATGGTATGTCTCTTTTCAGTATGGGGAGACTATAGAAGCTTTGAAATGGCATGTCTCTTTTCAGTACGGTGTAGCTAGAGAAGCTCTGAAATGGCATGTCTCTTTTCAGTACGGTGTAGCTATAGAAGCTCTGAAATGGGATGTCTCTTTTCAGTACGGTGTAGCTATAGAAGCTCTGAAATGGCATGTCTCTTTTCAGTACGGTGTAGCTATAGAAGCTCTGAAATGGCATGTCTCTTTTCAGTATGGGGAGACTATAGAAGCTCTGAAATGGGATGTCTCTTTTCAGTATGGGGAGACTATAGAAGCTTTGAAATGGCATGTCTCTTTTCAGTACGGTGTAGCTAGAGAAGCTCTGAAATGGCATGTCTCTTTTCAGTACGGTGTAGCTATAGAAGCTCTGAAATGGGATGTCTCTTTTCAGTACGGTGTAGCTATAGAAGCTCTGAAATGGCATGTCTCTTTTCAGTACGGTGTAGCTATAGAAGCTCTGAAATGGCATGTCTCTTTTCAGTACGGTGAGGCTATAGAAGCTCTGAAATGGGATGTCTCTTTTCAGTACGGTGTAGCTATAGAAGCTCTGAAATGGCATGTCTCTTTTCAGTACGGTGTAGCTATAGAAGCTCTGAAATGGGATGTCTCTTTTCAGTACGGTGTAGCTATAGAAGCTCTGAAATGGCATGTCTCTTTTCAGTACGGTGTAGCTATAGAAGCTCTGAAATGGCATGTCTCTTTTCAGTATGGGGAGACTATAGAAGCTCTGAAATGGGATGTCTCTTTTCAGTATGGGGAGACTATAGAAGCTTTGAAATGGCATGTCTCTTTTCAGTACGGTGTAGCTAGAGAAGCTCTGAAATGGCATGTCTCTTTTCAGTACGGTGTAGCTATAGAAGCTCTGAAATGGGATGTCTCTTTTCAGTACGGTGTAGCTATAGAAGCTCTGAAATGGCATGTCTCTTTTCAGTACGGTGAGGCTATAGAAGCTCTGAAATGGGATGTCTCTTTTCAGTACGGTGTAGCTATAGAAGCTCTGAAATGGGATGTCTCTTTTCAGTACGGTGAGGCTATAGAAGCTCTGAAATGGGATGTCTCTTTTCAGTACGGTGTGGCTATAGAAGCTTTGAAATGGCATGTCTCTTTTCAGTACGGTGAGGCTATAGAAGCTCTGAAATGGGATGTCTCTTTCAGTAGGGTGTAGCTATAGAAGCTCTGAAATGGGATGTCTCTTTCAGTAGGGTGTAGCTATAGAAGCTCTGAAATGGCATGTCTCTTTCAGTAGGGTGTTGCTATAGAAGCTCTGAAATGGGATGTCTCTTTCAGTACGGTGTAGCTATAGAAGCTCTGAAATGGGATGTCTCTTTTCAGTACGGTGTAGCTATAGAAGCTCTGAAATGGCATGTCTCTTTTCAGTACGGTGAGGCTATAGAAGCTCTGAAATGGGATGTCTCTTTTCAGTACGGTGTAGCTATAGAAGCTCTGAAATGGGATGTCTCTTTTCAGTACGGTGTAGGTATAGAAGCTCTGAAATGGTATGTCTCTTTCAGTACGGTGAGGCTATAGAAGCTCTGAAATGGGATGTCTCTTTTCAGTACGGTGTGGCTATAGAAGCTTTGAAATGGCATGTCTCTTTTCAGTACGGTGAGGCTATAGAAGCTCTGAAATGGGATGTCTCTTTCAGTAGGGTGTAGCTATAGAAGCTCTGAAATGGCATGTCTCTTTCAGTAGGGTGTAGCTATAGAAGCTCTGAAATGGGATGTCTCTTTCAGTACGGTGTAGCTATAGAAGCTCTGAAATGGGATGTCTCTTTTCAGTACGGTGTAGCTATAGAAGCTCTGAAATGGCATGTCTCTTTTCAGTACGGTGAGGCTATAGAAGCTCTGAAATGGGATGTCTCTTTTCAGTACGGTGTAGCTATAGAAGCTCTGAAATGGGATGTCTCTTTTCAGTACGGTGTAGGTATAGAAGCTCTGAAATGGTATGTCTCTTTCAGTACGGTGAGGCTATAGAAGCTTTGAAATGGCATGTCTCTTTTCAGTACGGTGAGGCTATAGAAGCTCTGAAATGGGATGTCTCTTTCAGTACGGTGCGGCTATAGAAGCTCTGAAATGGGATGTCTCTTCAGTTCGGTGAGGCTATAGAAGCTCTGAAATGGGATGTCTCTTTTCAGTACGGTGCGGCTATAGAAGCTCTGAAATGGCATGTCTCTTTTCAGTACGGTGAGGCTATAGAAGCTCTGAAATGGGATGTCTCTTTTCAGTACGGTGTAGCTATAGAAGCTCTGAAATGGCATGTCTCTTTTCAGTACGGTGAGGCTATAGAAGCTCTGAAATGGGATGTCTCTTTCAGTACGGTGTAGCTATAGAAGCTCTGAAATGGGATGTCTCTTTTCAGTACGGTGTAGCTATAGAAGCTCTGAAATGGCATGTCTCTTTTCAGTACGGTGTAGCTATAGAAGCTCTGAAATGGCATGTCTCTTTTCAGTACGGTGAGGCTATAGAAGCTCTGAAATGGGATGTCTCTTTCAGTACGGTGTAGCTATAGAAGCTCTGAAATGGGATGTCTCTTTTCAGTACGGTGTAGCTATAGAAGCTCTGAAATGGCATGTCTCTTTTCAGTATGGGGAGACTATAGAAGCTCTGAAATGGGATGTCTCTTTTCAGTACGGGGGAGACTATAGAAGCTTTGAAATGGCATGTCTCTTTTCAGTACGGTGTAGCTAGAGAAGCTCTGAAATGGCATGTCTCTTTTCAGTACGGTGTAGCTATAGAAGCTCTGAAATGGGATGTCTCTTTTCAGTACGGTGTAGCTATAGAAGCTCTGAAATGGCATGTCTCTTTTCAGTACGGTGTAGCTATAGAAGCTCTGAAATGGCATGTCTCTTTTCAGTACGGTGAGGCTATAGAAGCTCTGAAATGGGATGTCTCTTTTCAGTACGGTGTAGCTATAGAAGCTCTGAAATGGCATGTCTCTTTTCAGTACGGTGAGGCTATAGAAGCTCTGAAATGGGATGTCTCTTTCAGTACGGTGTGGCTATAGAAGCTTTGAAATGGCATGTCTCTTTTCAGTACGGTGAGGCTATAGAAGCTCTGAAATGGGATGTCTCTTTCAGTAGGGTGTAGCTATAGAAGCTCTGAAATGGGATGTCTCTTTCAGTAGGGTGTAGCTATAGAAGCTCTGAAATGGCATGTCTCTTTCAGTAGGGTGTAGCTATAGAAGCTCTGAAATGGGATGTCTCTTTTCAGTACAGTGTAGCTATAGAAGCTCTGAAATGGCATGTCTCTTTTCAGTACGGTGAGGCTATAGAAGCTCTGAAATGGGATGTCTCTTTTCAGTACGGTGTAGCTATAGAAGCTCTGAAATGGGATGTCTCTTTTCAGTACGGTGTAGGTATAGAAGCTCTGAAATGGGATGTCTCTTTCAGTACGGTGAGGCTATAGAAGCTCTGAAATGGGATGTCTCTTTTCAGTACGGTGTGGCTATAGAAGCTTTGAAATGGCATGTCTCTTTTCAGTACGGTGAGGCTATAGAAGCTCTGAAATGGGATGTCTCTTTCAGTAGGGTGTAGCTATAGAAGCTCTGAAATGGCATGTCTCTTTCAGTAGGGTGTAGCTATAGAAGCTCTGAAATGGGATGTCTCTTTCAGTACGGTGTAGCTATAGAAGCTCTGAAATGGGATGTCTCTTTTCAGTACGGTGTAGCTATAGAAGCTCTGAAATGGCATGTCTCTTTTCAGTACGGTGAGGCTATAGAAGCTCTGAAATGGGATGTCTCTTTTCAGTACGGTGTAGCTATAGAAGCTCTGAAATGGGATGTCTCTTTTCAGTACGGTGTAGGTATAGAAGCTCTGAAATGGTATGTCTCTTTCAGTACGGTGAGGCTATAGAAGCTCTGAAATGGGATGTCTCTTTTCAGTACGGTGTGGCTATAGAAGCTTTGAAATGGCATGTCTCTTTTCAGTACGGTGAGGCTATAGAAGCTCTGAAATGGGATGTCTCTTTCAGTACGGTGCGGCTATAGAAGCTCTGAAATGGGATGTCTCTTCAGTTCGGTGAGGCTATAGAAGCTCTGAAATGGGATGTCTCTTTTCAGTACGGTGCGGCTATAGAAGCTCTGAAATGGGATGTCTCTTCAGTTCGGTGAGGCTATAGAAGCTCTGAAATGGGATGTCTCTTTTCAGTACGGTGCGGCTATAGAAGCTCTGAAATGGGATGTCTCTTCAGTTCGGTGAGGCTATAGAAGCTCTGAAATGGCATGTCTCTTTTCAGTACGGTGAGGCTATAGAAGCTCTGAAATGGGATGTCTCTTTTCAGTACGGTGCGGCTATAGAAGCTCTGAAATGGGATGTCTCTTCAGTTCGGTGAGGCTATAGAAGCTCTGAAATGGGATGTCTCTTTTCAGTACGGTGAGGCTATAGAAGCTCTGAAATGGGATGTCTCTTCAGTTCGGTGAGGCTATAGAAGCTCTGAAATGGCATGTCTCTTTTCAGTACAGTGTGGCTATAGAAGCTCTGACATGGGATGTCTCTTTTCAGTACGGTGCGGCTATAGAAGCTCTGAAATGGGATGTCTCTTCAGTTCGGTGAGGCTATAGAAGCTCTGACATGGCATGTCTCTTCAGTACGGTGCGGCTATAGAAGCTCTGAAATGGGATGTCTCTTTCAGTACGGTGCGGCTATAGAAGCTCTGAAATGGGATGTCTCTTTTCAGTTCGGTGCGGCTATAGAAGCTCTGACATGGCATGTCTCTTTTCAGTTCGGTGCGGCTATAGAAGCTCTGAAATGGGATGTCTCTTTTCAGTTCGGTGAGGCTATAGAAGCTCTGAAATGGGATGTCTCTTCAGTACGGTGCGGCTATAGAAGCTCTGACATGGCATGTCTCTTCAGTACGGTGCGGCTATAGAAGCTCTGAAATGGGATGTCTCTTTCAGTACGGTGCGGCTATAGAAGCTCTGAAATGGGATGTCTCTTTTCAGTTCGGTGCGGCTATAGAAGCTCTGACATGGCATGTCTCTTTTCAGTAGGGTGGTGGAAGGAAATTGAGAGTGGGAGGTATGGGGTGGACAGCAGTTAAGTTGCTGAGCTGATACTGAGGTGCTATTACTACCCAGGCTAGCACAGTAGGAAGCAGAAGGTACTTCTGCATCCTGTTCATTACTCGCACTCTAACCTGCTCTTATCCATCAGGGGGGGAGGAGCGGGACTTGGGGAAATGCTGCCATGGTTCCAAGCTAGAATAAGACAAGACGGAAGCAGACCTTCCCACGGCCGTTGCAGACCTTCCCACGGCCGTTGCAGACCTTCCCACGGCCGTTGCAGACCTTCCCACGGCCGTTGCAGACCTTCCCACGGCCGTTGCACTCACGCCAACATCACTGACGCAGCCTCCGCTCTCCATGCGGCTCCAATCCCACCCTACCCTGCCAAGCTCCTGCCCCCCAGGGTCTTCCTATGCATGGATAGCACCCCTTAAAGAGCCTGCAGCAGCATTGGATGACTTCAGCGGGCCTGCCCTATTTTAGGATGCCTTGGACTTCCTTCACTGCCTCAGCAACAAGTGCCCTATTTCAGTCTGCATAAAGTGTTGCTCTTGCCTCCCCCAGCCTTGCCCTGCCTCTGCTGCCTCACTCGCTTTGCGTCTCTTCTCTTGACCTGATCCTTTGCTTCTGACCTCAGCTACACATTCTCACTGTTCCCTTCCTTACTGCCTGGCTCTGATCCTGCCTCCGTCCTGCTTGCTGCCTGCCCTGACTCTTGGCCCGTCTCTGAACTCTCTCTTGGATCAATCTCCGGACGCCCCTGGAACCCAAGGGCCCAACCTGTGAGGAACGGGGCTGGTTTAGGTGAAGCTCCAGCCTGCCCCAGATCAGTGCGTGTTTGCCAGCTGTCGGCATGGGCCTAGCGGGCTCGCTCACATTGCAGCGCCAACTGCAGCACAGCACAAGGGCTCATAGTCCTTACAAAGAGAATGGAGGCGCGGGTAACGAAATACAGACCCCAATTGTGGAGGGTGTGGGGAAGACAGAGACAAAAAAGACGGTGGTTATGAAGATAACATGAGGGGAAAAAAGTAAGCAAGTCGAGCGGAATGACAACGAGAAAGAGACTGCAAAAAGGGGAGGAGAAAGCGAGAATCGTGGCGTGGCCTGCCCTTACGGAAGAGGCGTTGAAGACAAGAACAGTAACCGAATGCAAAAGGGAAAATCACAGAGGATTCCCAGTGGCTAGAAAATGGAAATGAAGAAATGCAGTAACCTATGTTAAAACCCAACACTTACATTTCTGCAGGAGAGTACCTGCATGGAGCAGCAATACTACCTTTAAGAGAAGCCACGGGAGTCCCGATGGGCAGACGGGATGGATCACTTTGGTTTTCATCTGTCATCAATAACTATATTACTACGTTGAGGGAAGACCTGGGTGCAACACTTCTGCAGGGAAGAAAAACTGGGACGCGGCACATAAAAGAGAGAAAGAGGAGCACAAGCAATCATGAAGGGGAAGTAGTGGGAGACGGGAAGGACAGAGGGAAAGAGAAATTCAGGAGATAAAAGGAAAGTAGGCATTACTCGGCATTTCAGAGCCAGACATTTATTTCTTTAATTAAAAGCTTTTTTTATATACCGCTGATATCGAGATCCCATACTAAGTGGTGTACAGGAATCATCCAACATGGAGGTAAATGCAGCTAACAAGGGGGCCGATGCAATATGGTGCGCTGAGCCGAGCACGCTCTTAACGTGCAGTTGGACGCGCGCAGAATAGGCACTAATCAATCCCCTAATGCAATAAGGGGATTAGCGCCTATTCAACGCACGTCTAATGCGGAGTGAATGTAATAGCGCTCTTCACATGCTAAAAACCAATGACCGCTAAAAACCAATGCCGAGTTTATTGGCGTCGGTTTTCCTTAGCAGCGGACAGCCACGAAAACCGACGCCGATAAACTCGGCATTGGTTTTCAGTGAATTAGTCATGAAAACCAACCTGGGTTTATCGGCGTCGGTTTTCGTGACTGCCGTATGCCGATAAACTTGTCTTTAGCAACGCTATATGTGGAAAAGTCAAGGATCAAAGCACCGCACTTTAACAAACCTTTGTATTGAAAGTACAGCCCGAAAACCTGCTGAAGGAAATCCTGAGGGTGGCGAGGAGGGCGGTTCCTAGACTAGACTATTGTGGGAGTGGAGGTGTGTCATGCGATGGAGGGAGGCTCCCGCGGCTGAGGCAGCAATAGGCGAGCACCCTCGCCTCAATCAAAAATTGTGCTGTCGCGAGGATTGTGCTGCCCAACCCGGCAAAGGGAAACTCAGCCAATGCCACTGCACGAACAGAAAAGCACCACCCAGCCCAGTGTGTGCCACCACGGGATTGAGAAACTCTTGCTCTCTCTCTCAGCCACTGCTGTCACGGGGGCCGATCCAATGCAGACAGCCGGTTATGAAAACCAATGCTGAGTTCTCCGGCGTCAATCTTCATAACTGGCAGCCGTGGCAGAGTCGCGTTAGCAAGGAGACGCTAAGGTTGCGCAAGCGACCCTAGCACCTCCTTGCTAGCACGACCCCCTAATTTGCATATTGTATGGTGCCCCCCTTGCGGGCACCATGCATGCGTTAAGAAAGTGGACACTGAAAAGTCAGCACCCACTTTCCGAGAAAAATATTGCATGGGCCCCAAGGTGACTCGCTTCCTGTTTTTCACCTTGCCTTTCTGGTGACACCGAACTGCACAAAAGACACATCAGTGCCTACATGATGATCTGCAGGATTATCCTACATAACCAAACATACCAAATGCTTTGCTTCTTCCTCCAAACCCCCCACTAATCTGCTAATCCAAAGTCTGAAGAGCGAGGCATCATTTCCCTGGTGCACCTGAACCCAAAATGTCATGCCCTGACCACAATATGTAAAATCTGTGTAAACGGTAGTTTCCCCTTTAAGAGAGCCATTCATGGTTAGAAAACTAACAAGCTGGGCTTCCTCTGCACCAACTCGGAGATTCAGCAGAACACAATCAATGCTTTCCACTTGCCTTCAAGTAAATTAATCAGGAGGAATACTTGCTAGAAGAACAAATTGATAACCCCAGTGCCAAGTGTCTTAAAATTGGGACATTCTGTAAAGCAAAGCGTTGGCAATTCTTCCCATGTGAGACACTACAGAACGAGAATAATAATTGAGGACTCACATTGCTTTGTTATTACTGGGCCTTATAAGATAAAGCTCACATAAGATGAAAAGAGACCTCTACTGTAGTCAATCGGAAATTGTTTTTGTCAAGAATAGTCATCTGGATAACAAGTATTTATCAAATACCGGAAGGCAGAATAGACTCGCACTTTCCTTCACTTCCCCCAGCAGAATCATTAGCCTTGAAAGAAGAGTGCAGTCCTGGAAGACGGCTATCCTGTAGGAAATCACGTCTGAACTCGCCCAGAAAATGATCCGGGAGACAATTCCAGTCAGAGTCAAACTCTGTTCCGATCATGTCCCAGCTAATCAGACAGCACGCGCTCCTTACCTCATCTGCATAGAAACCAAGAGGTGTCCTGAATAGACAAGACCCAAACTTAAAATAAATACTAGAAATGCTACATAATAAATGGCATTATCAGTGCAATCAGCTGTAATCAAAGCTTTCTTTCTACAAATCGCTACAGAAATCTGATGCACCATATGCTTAGTGTTTGTTAAAGGCAAAACAAAAAAAACTTTTTAAGACGGTATATTACAGTAAAACTAGCTTATGGTACACAATGCACAGAAACCATTTTGATGAAAATAAGGCAGGTTGTTGTGCAATTTACATTTACAGAAATAAAACATTTCAAGGTACGCAGAGTACTGCTATTGGAGCTGATTTTAAAAAAGGTTTTACACGTATAAATGCACTTTACTTAAGTGAGCTTTTGAAAATTGCTAGGATATATGCCACTGGATTGTGCATTGGATTTAATCACATACAGGCTGATTCAACAGAACGTGCGGGAGAGCCGGCGCTCCGAGTTGAATGCGCGCGATTCTGTATTTGAATTAGAGCCCGCGCTGATAAGGAGACACTAGCGCGTCCCTAGCGCCTCCTTATCAGTGGAAGCAGCAGCTGTCAGCGGATCTGACAACCGAAGCTTAATTTTACCAGGGTCTGTTTTCGAACCCGCTGACAGCCACGGGTTCAGAAAACGGACGCCTGCAAAATTGAGCGTCCATTTTTTAACCCGCCGACCGGCGGGCAGTTTTTTTTTTTTTGTGGGGGGATTTTTTAACATTTTTTTAAAATTTTGGTGCCTCGGACTTAATATCGCTATGATATTAAGTCAGAGGGTGTAGAGAAAAGCAGTTTTCCCAGTGCTTTCTAATGTTAATGCCTGCCCTTGGACGGGCGTTAACTTCTGAGAGTAACATGTGAGGCTTGGCCCCACCTTTTACTTTCAGTGTTCCGGGGTAATAAGTAATAGGCTCATTTGCATGTGATGAGCGCCATTAGTTTCGGGGGGGCTGACCCGTGCTTTCCACGCGCTATTTCCCCTTACAGTATATGGGGTAATAATGGCGCATGGAACATGTGCGGCTTAACGTGCTGTATCGTCCTGATTCGTGCTTTTGGAAACTGCTAGAATAGTGCGCTATGTTCTCAGTGCATGCGTAACGCCTTGGAGAATTACCTGCACGGAGTTTACATTTCAATACACTTGCATTCTAACTGTGGTGAAAGTGCCCTGTGTGTACATCTAGCGATATTGTTATCTACATCTCCAAGTACGATGTGAGTGAGAATGTGGTGAGCAACATGAAAATCCATAAAAGCAGGACTAAGGAGGCACAGACATAGATCAAAAGGCTTCAACTGTACATAGGCAATTCCATCATTTGGGCTGAATTAATCCCTCATCATTATGAGGACAATTTTCAGAAACATCTAAGCAAGGAGGTGCCCAGCTAGCTCCCCTGAGGGAGGGGGGACGTCCGCAGAGATCACATGTGCAGATTTCATTTTCAAATCTATGTGCCTATTTTCCAGCTTGCAACTGACCTGCAGAAATAGCGAACGTGAGGGTGTGATGGGAACATCACAGTAATATTTCACAAGAAACAGCATTAATGCATTCAGGACAGGTCACTGAGCACACAGATCGCCAAGACAGCAAAAAAAATAAAATAAAATACAGCATTTTGTTACAAGACAGCTTGCAGTGCAAGAAAGGCCAGCACACTGGCGTGGAAGCAACCGTGCCCTATTCAGAGGTGGTGGAGATGGATTCAGGGCTGGGTGGTTAGGGTTTATGTAGTAAGAGCCTCAGTGCACTTTCCAGAGGATCTGCTCTGACCACTTCCATGAGGTGGAGCCGGGAAACAAATGACAGCTAAGCATTCCCAGCTCAGCATTATTACCACATTCTCCTCATCAGATTAATTGGTGCACACTTCTGGTAGCTCTTTCTAGCACCACACAAATTGACCTTTTTTCCACCAAGGGCACTAAAATAAGGCACTAAACACCATTACCATGCTTGGTAACCTACAATTTGGCATATGCCAGCGTGTCTCAGTTCCCTACCCTGAAACGGCCAAACACCCTACTGAGACATAAGAAAAGATTGGTCTGATAGTAGTGCGTCATCTCATTTAACAATATGTATCCTGGAGCAGCTCTCAGACAGAGCCTGTAAGGGGCGAGAGGACAGCTGCAAATGGGACCCTGCAAAATCTAAAATTATGGAATTAAAAGTCTGCTCTCCTCCCATCAGTGAGGAGCATTTCTAGGCCTGGCTGACTTCTGAGAGGGTATGGGAAGGGAGGTTTCAAAGGGAAACGTCTGCCCTATCTTTTTTTCTCTTTCAGAGAATTGTAAAATGAGTCCTGTACTGGGCACTTCTGTTAATGAAACACAGGAGGACTTTCCAGAATCATGCGGACCCTTCTAACGCTTTCACCACATTCCCCCGCTTCTCATCAGCCGCCCAACAATCACCACCCACCACGACAGAAAGAGACGCACACTCCACGAAAGGCATCTGACTCTCCTTCCTACCAAACAGCAAAGCAACGCTGGCACGCCTGCCCTTCAAAGCTTTGCGCGGACGGACAGAGATAACGGGACTGACTGCGCACATTAACAGACAACGTTCCTTAAGGGTTCGCATCGGTGCTCGTGCTGAAGAAAACTATAATACAATCACAGCGCCACACTGAATGTGCCGTTTCTTTTTTTAAAGCTTTGTACGGACGGAGATAACGGGACTGACTGCGCACATTAACAGACAACGTTCCTTAAGGGTTCGCATCGGTGCACGTGCTGAAGAAAACTATAATACAATCACAGCGCCACACTGAATGTGCCGTTTCTTTTTTTAAAGCTTTGTACGGACGGACAGAGATAACGGGACTGACTGCGCACATTAACAGAAAACGTTATGATAGAGGTCTTTAAGATCATGAGAGGTCTTGAACGAGTAGATGTGACTCGGTTATTTTCACTTTCGAATAATAGAAGTTCTAGGGGGCACTCCATGAAGTTAGCAAGTAGCACATTTAAGACTAATCGGAGAAAATTCTTTTTCACTCAACGCACAATAAAGCTCTGGAATTTGTTGCCAGAGGATGTGGTTAGTGCAGTTAGTGTAGCTGGGTTCAAAAAAGGTTTGGATAAGTTCTTGGAGGAGAAGTCCATTAATTGCTATTAATCAAGTTTACTTAGGGAATAGCCACTGCTATTAATTGCATCAGTAGCATGGGATCTTCTTAGTGTTTGGGTAATTGCCAGGTTCTTGTGGCCTGGTTTTGGCCTCTGTTGGAAACAGGATACTGGGCTTGATGGACCCTTGGTCTGACCCAGCATGGCAATTTCTTATGTTCTTATATTCCTTAAGGGTTCGCATCGGTGCACGAGCTGAAGAAAACTATAATACAATCACAGGGCCACACTGAATGTGCCGTTTCTTTTTTTATCGAGTATTAACTTATCAGCGTATGGCACAGGCATTTTTCTGTTCTGTCTGATAGCAAGACCACCGTAGTTACAGCTGCCATTAACTAAAGATTATGTTTCAAATAGCGACCAGGGAAGAAGAGCATTGCCCGATCGCTGCAGAGCAGACAAAGATGATTTCTTTTCATTTATTTATATTCTGCCGATGTCAGATCTCTTGCTCTAGGCTCTCTCTTGCCCATTCGGCATGCATCTTCTCTCGCCATTTCTTTTTTCCATTTTATTTCTTGTTTTTATGTGTTGCTCCCTGTAAGGGTAACCTGCTTTTCTCTCTCCCTGCCTGCTCAGTATTGCAGAGCCTCAAGCACAAACGTTTGAAAAACGTTGATTGTTTTACTCCTCCTAAATCTTTCACTCCTGTCTTATAACAACTGACAATGCCTACAAATCTGGCTCTGAACAGTCTCGAATTTCTTCACATTTGGTTTAATACCTTGAGCTTGAAGTAATTTCATTTCAGCGTAAAAGAAACACACATATCGAAGAACTAAGACATCATCCAATATCGTTGTTCTCTAACATCTACAGAGCAAAAAAGCCCTTCTTCTGAAGCTCCAAAGCCTGTGCAGGAAAGGCAGGTTACCATAGCAAGTTTATTTAATGCCCATCAGCAAACTGTTGCCCAGAGCAGCTTACGTTTCCTAAGAACATAAATTAAGCATTAGATATAAAAATAACAATATTAAAAGATAACAAACAAATCATAACAGATTAGACATAAAAATACACAAATGTAAAAACAAGAAAACAATTAAGACAGACAATACAATACCCAACATATGTTTCCTATTAATAACCATCATTCTGGCACCCTGAAAATCCCTGAAATGCATTAAACCAATAGAATTAGGAAAAACAATTGCACCCATCACCCAGATGGATTCCAAAGGTTGTATAAGAGGGAGGCCACGATCTTGCCTAGCAGTTTGCCCAGTGGGGTTATCTATGTGTAAAGACCCTGGGACAAGCCTTTTCATTTGCTATATCAGCAGGTTTGTAATGAAGTTATAAACAAGTAAAACCAACTCAACCCAATCAAGTAAATAAGCAGAGAGCTCTTTGCATGACAACCAAAACTAAAAAGCATCTGGCCACGTCAACAGCTGGCACTAGCAACACTGAAAGACAAAACATCTGGTGTTGGGGGCTTTCATATTTTACATTTTGTTATAATTTCTCTAAAAATAAATAAATAAATACAGTAAACTCATTGGGTCAGAAAGGCAGGAAGAGTACATTTTAGTCACTTTGCTTACCTAATCTCCATGATCCTGGCTAGTGTTGCGTCAGATCCAATCAATCAGTTATTGCATGGAAGAGTCACCAGTCCCACATGCCCCTCTTCCCTATCTGTAGCACTGCCCCGGAGTGCGGGAATTAATGGCACAGATGCAGCACACACACCTTCCCTTATTGCATGGAAGAGTCACCAGTCCCACATGCCCCTCTTCCCTATCAGTAGCACTGCCCCGGAGTGTGGGAATTAATGGCACAGATGCAGCGCACACACCTTCCCTCTCTGTCTTATTGCATGGAAGAGTCACCAGTCCCACATGCCCCTCTTCCCTATCTGTAGCACTGCCCCGGAGTGCGGGAATTAATGGCACAGATGCAGCGCACACACCTTCCCTCTCTGTCTTATTGCATGGAAGAGTCACCAGTCCCACATGCCCCTCTTCCCTATCTGTAGCACTACCCCGGAGTGCGGGAATTAATGGCACAGATGCAGCACACACACCTTCCCTCTCTGTCTTATTGCATGGAAGAGTCACCAGTCCCACATGCCCCTCTTCCCTATCTGTAGCACTGCCCCGGAGTGCGGGAATTAATGGCACAGATGCAGCACACACCTTCCCTCTCTGTCTTATTGCATGGAAGAGTCACCGGTCCCACATGCCCCTCTTCCCTATCTGTAGCACTGCCCCGGAGTGCGGGAATTAATGGCACAGATGCAGCACACACCTTCCCTCTCTGTCTTATTGCATGGAAGAGTCACCGGTCCCACATGCCCCTCTTCCCTATCTGTAGCACTGCCCCGGAGTGCGGGAATTAATGGCACAGATGCAGCGCACACACCTTCCCTCTCTGTCTTATTGCATGGAAGAGTCACCAGTCCCACATGCCCCTCTTCCCTATCTGTAGCACTGCCCCGGAGTGCGGGAATTAATGGCACAGATGCAGCGCACACACCTTCCCTCTGTCTTATTGCATGGAAGAGTCACCAGTCCCACATGCCCCCCTTCCCTATCTGTAGCACTGCCCCGGAGTGCGGGAATTAATGGCACAGATGCAGCGCGCACACACCTTCCCTCTGTCTTATTGCATGGAAGAGTCACCAGTCCCACATGCCCCTCTTCCCTATCTGTAGCACTGCCCCGGAGTGCGGGAATTAATGGCACAGATGCAGCACACACACCTTCCCTCTCTGTCTTATTGCAAGGAAGAGTCACCAGTCCCACATGCCCCTCTTCCCTATCTGTAGCACTGCCCCGGAGTGCGGGAATTAATGGCACAGATGCAGCGCACACACCTTCCCTCTGTCTTATTGCATGGAAGAGTCACCAGTCCCACATGCCCCTCTTCCCTATCTGTAGCACTGCCCCGGAGTGCGGGAATTAATGGCACAGATGCAGCACACACACCTTCCCTCTCTGTCTTATTGCATGGAAGAGTCACCAGTCCCACATGCCCCTCTTCCCTATCTGTAGCACTGCCCCGGAGTGCAGGAATTAATGGCACAGATGCAGCACACACACCTTCCCTCTCTGTCTTATTGCATGGAAGAGTCACCAGTCCCATATGCCCCTCTTCCCTATCTGTAGCACTGCCCCGGAGTGCGGGAATTAATGGCACAGACGCAGCGCACACACCTTCCCTCTCTGTCTTATTGCATGGAAGAGTCACCAGTCCCACATGCCCCTCTTCCCTATCTGTAGCACTGCCCCGGAGTGCGGGAATTAATGGCACAGATGCAGCGCGCACACACCTTCCCTCTGTCTTATTGCATGGAAGAGTCACCAGTCCCACATGCCCCTCTTCCCTATCTGTAGCACTGCCCCGGAGTGCGGGAATTAATGGCACAGATGCAGCGCACACACCTTTCCTCTCTGTCTTATTGCATGGAAGAGTCACCAGTCCCACATGCCCCTCTTCCCTATCTGTAGCACTACCCCGGAGTGCGGGAATTAATGGCACAGATGAAGCGCACACACCTTTCCTCTCTGTCTTATTGCATGGAAGAGTCACCAGTCCCACATGCCCCTCTTCCCTATCTGTAGCACTGCTCCGGGGTGTGGGAATTAATGGCACAGATGCAGCACACACACCTTTCCTCTCTGTCTTATTGCATGGAAGAGTCACCAGCCCCACATGCCCCTCTTCCCTATCTGTAGCACTACCCCGGAGTGCGGGAATTAATGGCACAGATGCAGCACACACACCTTCCCTCTCTGTCTTATTGCATGGAAGAGTCACCAGTCCCACATGCCCCTCTTCCCTATCGGTAGCACTGCGCCGGAGTGCGGGAATTAATGGCACAGATGCAGCACACACACCTTCCCTCTCTGTCTTATTGCATGGAAGAGTCACCAGTCCCACATGCCCCTCTTCCCTATCTGTAGCACTGCCCCGGAGTGCGGGAATTAATGGCACAGATGCAGCACACACCTTCCCTCTCTGTCTTATTGCATGGAAGAGTCACCAGTCCCACATGCCCCTCTTCCCTATCTGTAGCACTGCCCCGGAGTGTGGGAATTAATGGCACAGATGCAGCGCACACACCTTCCCTCTCTGTCTTATTGCATGGAAGAGTCACCAGTCCCACATGCCCCTCTTCCCTATCTGTAGCACTACCCCGGAGTGTGGGAATTAATGGCACAGATGCAGCACACACACCTTTCCTCTCTGTCTTATTGCATGGAAGAGTCACCAGTCCCACATGCCCCTCTTCCCTATCTGTACCACTGCCCCGGAGTGCGGGAATTAATGGCACAGATGCAGCGCACACACCTTCCCTCTCTGTGTTATCCCCAGGCGGAATGAGATAGGCAGAGCGAGCACTGAGTGCTGGGACTACGGTCTGGCAGCCATGGTACCCACTGCCCACCCCACAGGGATTCATTCTGGGGTCCGTTCCAGGTCAGGGACTGAGGGTGTAGGACAGACAGAGAAAAGAGTTCATTCATGGTTAGGGAAGGAGCAGGAATCTGCAGACGACGAGGCGCAGAAGCAGCAGGAGATCTGCAAGGTGAGAAGCTGGGGCCCATATTAAGAGACCATTGAGAGGGGACAGAGTGAAGGGGCCCCTCAAAGCGTGGCTGGAGCCCAAGGAAGTGCATGAGGCACCATGGAGACGGCAGAACATGGGTACAAAATCAGCAGTTCTCGGATCATTGGATTTTTACTCCCCAAAGGGTTTTATTCAGGGACTTCCCTGCTCCAACAGGAGAACGTTAAAAGCCTTGCGCACGCCAAAACTGGGACATAAGGGCAAAGGTCAGGCCGGCAAGCCGCCCAATGACACGGATGTTTCCCGCTGCATGCACAAGTCAAACATTTGGAAAAAGGAGCGGGGCAGGGTGCGGGAACAAGAGATGTGCATATTATTTATTTATTTATTTATTTAAGGCTTTTATATACCGACTTTCTTGATGCAAATCAAATCAACTCGGTTTACATCGATCAAAGCGGTTAACCGTAACCAATTAACAAGAGACATAGATTGAAGAAGCAAAAAGTTACATTATAACAGGGGCGCAAAAACTGGGGATAGGAAATAAAGAGGGAAGAGCAGAGATGAGATAATTAACTTTTTACAGAGGATGGTGTGGGAGGGAGGCAAAAGGAGCCCACCACAATATAACGTATATGAGTACTTAGTGTTTGTTATAAATATATAACGTATATATATATATATATATATATATATATAAATATATATATTTATATATATATATATATATTTATATTTATATACGTTATGTATACTCCTAAGTATTTATATATGTGTTATATATATATATATATATATATACGTTATGTATACTCCTAAGTATTTATATATGTTATATATATATATATATATATATATTTATATACGTTATGTATACTCCTAAGTATTTATATATATATATATATAAATATAACGTATTTATATACGTATATATATATATATATATATAACGTATATAAATACTTAGGAGTATACATAACGTATATAAATATATATATATATAAATATATATAAATATATAACGTATATAAATAATTAGGAGTAGATTTTTAAAAAGTACGCCCACGCGTACTTTTGTTCGCGCACCCGGCGCAAACAAGAGTACGCCGGATTTTAATAGATACGCGCGTATCCTTTAAAATCCGGGGTAGGCGCGCGCAAGGCTGTGCAAAATTGGCAACCTGCACGCACCGAGCCAAGCAGCCTGCCTCCGTTCCCTCCACCCCCCCCCCCGCACCTTCCCCTCCCTTACCCACCCCCCCCAGCCCTATCTAAACCCCCCCACCTTTATTGCAAACGTTACGCCTGCCCAAGGCAGGTGTAACTCGCGTGCGCCGGCTGCGCGATTCCCCGGCCCGGGAGCAGTTTCGGAGGCCTTGGCCACACCCCCGGGCCGGAACCACGCCCGAGACACGCCCCCCGACACCCCCCCCCCTCGGAAAGCCCCGTGGCTTAGGCTTGGCGTGCGCAGGGGGAACCTGGGGCAGGTTTTCGGGGGGTACGCGCGTACCCCTTTGAAAATCTGCCCCTTAGTGCATAGGAGTGTGCCAGGATCCCCGGTCATGTAACTTTACTACTCTTATGGATGGCACGGAAATAACAACAGTAAAAAAATCCTGACTAGTCAGCGGAGGATGAGGGGTTACATAAGAACACAAGAACATAAGAAATTGCCCTGCTGGGTCAGACCAAGGGTCCATCAAGCCCAGCATCCTGTTTCCAACAGTGGCCAATCCAGGCCATAAGAACCTGGCAGTTACCCAAAACACTAAGAAAAACCCATGCTACTGATGCAATTAATAGCAGTGGCTATTCCCGAAGTATAAAACTAGCAGGACTGGGAAGTGCTATCCCTTAACTGGCCCGAAATGGGAAATCTACCTATGGTATTGGCGTGCGTACCTTGCAAAATTCCCTCACTTACGTGGTAGAAACAGCATTTGCATCACATGAGCGTCCATTTGCATGTGATGAGCGTTAACTCATTCACTCCGCGTCGGATGCGGGTTCAATAGGCGCTAATCCCCCTATTGCATTAGGGGGTGGATTAGCGCCTATTTAACCCGCGTCCGACAGCGGGTTACACAGTGCACTCGTGTGAGCGCACTGTGTTGCGTCGGCCCCCTACTTTGTACCTGAGGCAATGTTTATATATAAGTGTGTGTGTGTCTCTATATATTTATATATGTGTGTGTGTGTGTGTCTAAATATTTATATAAGTGTGTGTGTGCCTCTATATATTTATATAAGTGTGTGTGTGTGTCTCTAAATATTTATATAAGTGTATGTGTGTCTCTATATATTTATATAAGTGTGTGTGTGCCTCTATATATTTATATATGTGTGTGTGTGTGTCTCTAAATATTTATATAAGTGTATGTGTGTCTCTATATATTTATATATGTGTGTGTGTGTGTCTCTAAATATTTATATGTGTATGTGTGTCTCTATATATTTATATATGTGTGTGTGTGTGTCTCTAAATATTTATATAAGTGTATGTGTTTCTCTATATATTTATATATGTTTGTGTGTGTCTCTATATATTTATATAAGTGTATGTATGTCTATATATTTATATATGTGTGTGTGTGTGTCTCTATATATTTATATAAGTGTATGTGTGTCTCTATATATTTATATAAGTGTGTGTGTGCCTCTATATATTTATATAAGAGTGTGTGTGTCTCTATATATTTATATAAGTGTGTGTGTGTCTCTAAATATTTATATAAGTGTACGTGTGTCTCTATATATTTATATATGTGTGTGTGTATACGTTTGTATATAGTATATATAAACAGAACACTGTAAAAGTCTTCATGCTTTTATACATTTTTCATTCTAATACAAATAATAAAATCAAAATGCATTAAAGTAAGAGTTTGTTTCACAGATGCACAGAACAAACTGTACACTTTCATAGTGAAAAAACAATTATATAAATATTCCAAAAGCAATTAAGAATGGAAAAAAAAAATCCTGATTGCATAAATCTTCACCCTGCTTGACTCAATACTTGGTGCAGGCTCCGTTTGCAGCAATAACAACCATGAGTCACTTAAGATAAATGTTTATCTACTTTGCACAGCAGGTTGGTGCAGGTTTTGTCTTTTCTTCCTGGCCAAACAGCAAAAGCTCTTTCAAGTTTGCTGGGGATTGTTTGTGGACTGCAATATTTCAAATCTTGTCACAGATTTTCTATTGGATTCCGGTCTGGGCCAGTCGAGGACATTCGCCATTGTTGCTTCTGCTTTGTGCTTAGGGGCGGCTGAAAGGTGAATCTTCTCCCCGGTCCCAGGTCCATGGTAGACGGGAACAGGTCGCCCTCAAGCTGAGTGGATGTTTGGTCTCATCAGACCACAAAACCTTCTCCTGCATGCATGCAGTGTTTACAAACCTTATGCATCCTATCAAATAGCTTTTCTTCCTCCTTTCTGCATCCCTACAGCTCAGATTCATGGAGTAATCTTAAAATTCTTGAACAGTCCACATTTTAGTCTCGGCCAGACTTTTGGGGGTCTTGTAGAGTAATCTTAGGCCTCACAGTGACCTTCCACAGCCGTTCCCTTATCCCATGGTTACAGTCTTCGGAGGGATGGCTGATTGCGGTGGTGGCAAACTGTTTCCACTGTACAATGATGGACGCGACCCTTTTCTTATAGCCTCCGCCTCCCCAATCTGTAATCCTGAATTATATTATCCCAGACTTCTTTCAGCATCGGGATACCTGGGAACCTTTGAGTTGTGCTCACCTTGAGATTGGTGTGGATTAGCAGGCGGAGGGAGGGGGAATGCATTTAAACTTATTAGCTTTCTCCCTTCCAATCCTCCCCAGTAATGCACACACTCTCTCTCTCCCCATGACCACCACTTTCTCCACAAATTATTTAACACATTTTTAAAATACATCCACTTAATGTGGGGATTTTCCTTCAGAAGGAAGAGCAGAAATGTTCTCTGTATATCTACTGGCCTATGACACAAGCACAGCAATACAAAGCAGGATTATATTATAATAAGCAGTGTCTAACATTTAGGCCTTTCTATTCTATTGTGTACATGCAGTAATGGTTCAACTAATTCAGAAGGCAGATACAATTCTCCAGATCTCCTATATTTCATTTTGATGATCTTTTACGCTCTTCCTACTTAACCATTCCCACCATTATAAAAGTAAGCGGTCGGGAAGCCTTCTGGGAACTCCAGGCAGCCACTGAACTGTGTGTTGGGTCACAAGGTACATGGGTTTCATAGTCCTGTTGTGGAAAGGAAGTCAGAAGCTTTCGGCACCTATTTTCTTTTTTGGCTGGTGTGTGTTAGCCAGAACAGGGTCTGGGAACCATATTTGGTCTGCTGGAGATTTCCCTGATAGAAAATTAATTTTGCGTAAACAAATCCAGTTCTCGTATCAGGCGCCAGACGTTGGAGGAGAAAAGTAACATCCTGATGCTGACAGCTAAAGGAGTGGCAGTGCCCTTCCTGCACGCAAAGGAGGACAAGAATCGGGCAGAGCAGATCATCACCTCTGGCGTACAAAGGACCAGAGATTCTTCTAGAAAAGACAAGGAACCCTGGGATCATTTCCTCTGGAAAGCCATTTCCATTAAATCCTGCAAAAGACTCTGCAAGTTTTACAACTGGACACAGGCTTCATCTCCCAAAGCTGCCAGCATTTAAGATGTACTTTTTGTTGTTGTTGAGATACCAATCACCGTGCGATTATTTAAGACTGGCGCCAAGTCCAAAGAGGCCCTTACTCTTTGGACTGCATTCAGAAGGAGCCCAAAGCTGCATCGAGGTGCACAGGCTCACGGCAGGGAGCGCGCACAAAAATATATAAAAACAAAAGAAAATACGTTAGGGCAAGCAATGAAGAGGGAGCTAAGACTGCTGAATGTTTTCTGGAAAAGCCGCATGGCTGCCAGGTCAGTCCAGAAATAAATATTCCAGGTGATGGCCTGCACTAGGCTTTGTACGACTCGGGTTCCCATGAATGAAGATTTGCTTATAATTGTGGGAAGAAGGGATTGGCTGTTATTGTTTTCTCTTCTATAATATTTTTTCTGCTTTTTTTGGCATGGCAAGGCTGGTTCATGCATTCTCCACTCTTTCTGTGAAAAGGCGCGAGCTAAATCCAAATAAATGAATAAATAATGTTAGCTCTGAGCCTCATATCATGATCTCCTAACCACTGAAAACATGTTGGCTCCTTGTGCATTATCCATCATATCCAGATCTTTGTTTCATCTCCCGGGGCTTTGCCTCTACTCTGTCTCAAGCCTTCTGGAGAAACAGCTTCCAGACTGCCAGAATAATCCAGATTAGATCTCACTAATGACTTGCACAGAGGTACCACCTCCTCTATTTTTCTGCTTATTATGCCTGTTCCTATGCATCCCAGCATTCTCCTACCTCTGTGGCCACCCTATCTATCACATTGTTTTGCAGCCTAGAACCAGCCCAGCAGTTTTCTGTACCATCCTGAATCGTGCACTGCTCCCAGGGAAGGTAACTTTCAGCGCACGAGCACTCTGGCACGTGTCTCGATTTGTGGCCATTTTATAACTGATGCACATATATGCGCACATGTTTTAAAACAGTCTCTCCGCGCACACATGTGCACCCAATTAAGTGTGTGCACAAATCCCGCTTCTATCACGCAAGCCAGGGGATTTTAAAAGGAGCGTGCACACATGCCATAAGCAGGTTTCACCGGTTCATCCACCACTTCACCCGGTAACACCCCCCCCCCCCCTAGTTTAATAGCCTTCACTCCCCCCAGCTACCCCAGACCTTTAAATCACCTCAGTTATTGCAAATTTATTTATTTTAACTTACACTTCCTCCATAGCAGAAGTAAACTTACCACAAGTCCTAATGCGCAATCACTTGGCCACGCTCTGAACCACCCGTGCCTTGCCCAGACCACACCCTGCCCCTCTTTAAAAACTTTTGAGATGTGCACGCAGCGGGAGATACGCGCACATCTGGGCGGCTTTTAAAGTTTGGTCAGCGCACGCCAGCCCGACTGGTGCGTGCATCGGCTTTTAAAATTCGCCTTTTAGATTTTTGCTCTCCAAATGCAGGACTCGGCACTGTTTCTGCTTTGAATCCAAGCTGCCAAGCACTAGATCACGCTGGTGTCGCTCTTGGATTGCTCTTCACTTTATTCCATCAGGTGTGTCCACTGATGCACTAGTGTGCTCGGCTAAAATGCAGACCGCTTGTGAGAAGACGATCAGAGCATCACGCGAGTGGATACAGTCCTCATGCCAATGCAAATAGTCCATTGCATCACATCTCTCCACACATCATCAACTTCAAAGGGCATCAACAGCGAATAAAAAGAGGAAAACAGAAATTGTGGGGAGAGATAAACAATAAATAATGTGCTATCCGTTAAAGTGTTCTACTTTCTTTCTGAGGATCTCCTCTAAAGAGCCGAAAACAGTGTTATACTGTAGCACAGCGCCGCCTCGGAAATATTAAACATGTTATTCTAGAAGAAAGCTCTCAGCAATCACAGCCGTTGTCACAAACCTTTTAAAATCATCTTTAGAAGCGGTCTCTCTCCCTGCTAAATGGTGAGGTGCATTTATAAACACAGTTCCTGAAAACCTCATGGTTGACAACAAAAAATGAATGTATTGTGAGCCTTTCTTGTTTTAAAGGGATAAGGGCAATAGTGAATGCAAGACGACCTTTTTTGATTCATATATTTTTATTGAATAAATGTTTATAAACAATTTAGAGTACATAATATCTTGTCTGAAAGGATTCTACTACGCCTGGTTTATCTATTGATGCACCAAAAATGCCTGCAATTCCAGCACCTAATATACATAACGACCTAGGAGTTTCCAGACTTTTACATTTTTCAGCTGCACCAGCATATTGTTTGCGTGTCAAACATATTATATTTCACCAAGAATGAATCTCAAAATTGTAACAATCTTTAAGTTGTAAAAGATTCATTTTAAGGCTACAGATATTAAAATATTTTCCAATTCCTTATCGCAGATAGAAGATGCAGTGAATTCAGAAGTATTCAGACCCCTTCACTTTTTCCACATTTTGTTACGTTACAGCCTTATTCTAAAATGGATAATACGCATTTTTCCCTTCTCAGACTACACACAATACATAATGATAAAGCAAAATTAGGTTTGTAGAAATGTGTAAATTAATTAAAAATTAAAAACTGAAATATCACATTTATATAAGTATTCAGACCCTTTGCTTTGACACTCAAAGTTGAGTGCAAATGCATCCTGTTTCCACTGTTCATCCTTGAAATGACTGGAGTCCAGCTGTGGCAAATTCAATCGATTGGACATAATTTGGAAAGTCACACTCCTGTCTATATAGAAGGTCCCACAGTTGACAGTGCATGTCAGAGCAAAATCAAAGCCATGAAGTCAAAGGAACTGTCTATAGACCTTCGGGATAGGATTGTGTCGAGGCACAGATCTGGGCAAGGATACAAAAAAATTGCTACAGTAATTAAGATCCCAAAGAACACAGTGGCCTCCATCATTCTTAAATGGAAGAAGTTTGGAACCACCAGGACTCTTCACAGAGGTGACCGAACAATCGGGGGAGAAGGGCCTTGGGTCAGGAAGGTGACCAAAAACATGCTGGTCACTCTAACAGAGCTCCAGAATTACGTTATGGAGATGGGTGAAACTTCTAGAAGGACAACCATCTTTGCAGCACTCCACCAATCACGCTTTTATGGTAGAGTGGCCAGATGAAAGCCACTCTCAGAAAAAGGCACGAGAGCTTGCTTAGAGTTTGCCAATAAATAATAAAAAGGACTCTCAGAGCAGGAGTAAAAACATTCTCTGGTCCGATGAAACCAAAATTGAACTCAGTAGCCTGAATACCAAGTGTCACGTTTGGAGGAAACCAGGCACTGCTCACTACCTAGCAAATACCTGAAGCATGGTGGTGGCAGCATCCTGCTATGGGGATGTTTTTCAGCTGAAGGGAGAATAGTCAGGATTGAAGGAAAGAAGAATGGAGCAAAGTTCAGAGAGATCCTTGATGAAAACCTGCCCAAGAGCACTCTGGACCTCATACCAGGGTGACGATTCTCCTTCCAACAGGACAACCACTAAGCACACAGCCAAGACAACGCAGGAGTGGCTTCGGGACAACTCTGTGAACGTCTTTGAGTGGCCCAGTCAGAGCCCGGACTTGAACCCAATCGAACATCTCTGGAGAGACCTGAAAAGCTGTGCATTGACAGAGCTTGAGAATGGGAAAAAAGCCCCTGCAGAGAAGAATGGGGGAAAAGCCCCAAATCCAGGTGTGCCAAGATTGTAGCGTCATACCCAAGAAGTCTTGAGCTTGTAATCGCTGCAAAAGGTGCTTCAACAAATTACTGAGTAAAGGGTCTGAATACGTATGTAAATGTGATATTAATTAATTAGGACAAGCTTCTACAAACCTGATTTGGCGTTGTCATTCTGGGGTATTGTGTGAAGACTGAGGAGGGAATAAAATGAATGAAGGTGTTATCAAAGAGATTTCATCCTTCTTACCTGGAACTGGTCAACTGAAATATTAGTAAACAGCAGCAGTAGTGATAATCCCTCATGTACACGTCGGAAGGAAAAAATGGAATGGAAAATGCTGATTAAGAGTAGAAAATAAGCATGTAGTATATTGTCTTGAAAAGTAATTAAGCCTCACAATTGAAAATCCAACCTTTCACAACCTCAAACTAGAGATTAACACATTCTGTGGCCTTTGGTGTTCATCACAACTTATTTGACATCTTTGCCATGATGATGCTTTGCTTTTTCTTTTTTTTTCTTGGAGAATTAAAAATAGCAAGGACTGCTCCTTTCTTTTCCCTGCAAGCAAGTAATTAAAGGTTTGAGAAATAAAGATTAAGCTGAACAAGAGGATGATTGGTTATGTTTTCCGAGCATGGATGCTTTACCTTTCCTTTCAAAATCATTATATGGACTTTGAAAAGAACAAATCGATGACAGTCTAATCTCTGTGTCACTCAGCGTCAAGACTTGGGAGCCGAAGGTGGCTCTTCAAACTTCCTCCTTACAAATCTTTTACATATGTGAAGTTCCCAACAGCACAGAATCAAATCAAGAGCTGGAACCGAAAAGGTTTGCTCATTTAAAGAGATGCATTTCTGCCACAACGGTTTGCTCCTACTCATCTGGGCTTCCAGCTCAACTGGAAGTGACCTCTGCTGCCTTAAGAGGCCTTGTGCCTCCTTTCACAAGATTTTTTCCCTGTTCTACCGAGCCCAGCCACTTCAGAGACCGACAGTGGCTTCCTTGGGTACACAGTACATATTCACCTTTGACTCTGGCCACTGTCTGAAGGCTGACCCGCTCCCCCCACTCCACCCCCCAAGGTCCGTGAATGTTGCTCCATGGCAAACCCAGTACTGAACCCAGGAAGCACCAGACCAGTCTGCAAAACATTATTTGAATGCACCACAAAAGCCCCAAATCACTGGGAGAAAGAGGCAGGGAAGCCTTGATCTAAAGGAGTTACATACTACTTCTCCTCCACAAAGGCCGAACATTACAGCCTCTTCACACCTATGCTTACGGACCGTGGTTTTGAGTTTTTATTTTATTTTTCTTGGGAATTTAAATCTTATGACAAAAAAATCAGTGAAAAAATGACATAAAACACAGGAGAAAAAGCAGTAGAAAAGTGATTTTTCCAATGATTTTTTTGTCAGAACATTTAAATTCGCAAGAAAAATAAAATAAAAACTGAAAGCAAATGTCCTTGCCTATGCCGAACCTGTTTCCAAGAAAATTAAACCTAGAAGCAAAGCCCCACACTCTTGTCCTCTCATTTTAGTATTTTAGCAAAAGATTCATGAAATGATGTGGCAAAGTTGGGAAGAAGTTCAGTAACAGATTTTCTCCCATTCTGCATCTATGGAAAAATAAAACCCTTGCTGAATTAGTCTATAAAGCTGCTGCAAGGTACTGCAATGTTACTTACTCTAAGTGACATCTTCTACAGATGCAACCAAAGAAAATTAAGAAGTCAAATTATTCCGCTGCAAATGTCTTCCATTTTAATTTCGAGCCAAATTAATGATTTGGCAAAATCAGCACAAAACTGCAAGTCACTTTGCTTATAGAAGTTTGAGATGGCTCATTTTTTGTCAAAGGCTTTCAATTCTTGCAATTCATTTTTGGACAAAAAACAGAAAAAAATTATGCAAAATTGTGCTCCAGGACTGACTTGCTTCTTAATTTTAGGTATTAGGGAGCAAACGTATGCATATTTAGTAATGCATGCTTTCACTTTATATTTTAACTTGCAATGATTTGGAATTAAACATACTAGGGTTGATAGTTTCATGTGAAATCACATTTAAAGGGCCATAGTCACATTCAGACAAGTCTGTCACACCCATTTTTCTCATAATGAAGAGAGAAATACTGTTTAAGAATCCTTTTTCAATTCCCAAGTCAAGTATGATTCAAACACATCTCAAACTCTCCAAATTGTAGCCAGGCCTCTTGTTATAGGGAATATAAGTTCCTACTGAATACCCTACAAAAATGACGGAAGACGTGCAGTTATTTTGTAGATACAAGGGGCAGAGAGAGGATCTTAGCAGAACAGCAGGGGTAAAATGTGAATAACTGGACTGACCCTAGTGTGCCGTGCTCCCCTAATACACTGCAAGCTTCATGTGCTTAACATTTCAATGCATTTACAGAACCTTCCTTGCTCTACAGACTCACTTTTTCCACGCAGACTGCTCTAAATTGTCCTTACACCGAGCATTTCATAATTAGCCGCTCTGCAGTCTAGGCACACACAGGCAGCAGAGATTACTCATGGGGGGAGGGGGGAATTAGCAGGATTTTAGGCTTCAGTGGCCAGAAGAGGCTATTAGCTGCATTTGGCTATTAGGCTGGTAAGCCGAGTAGTCTCTAGTGTCACCTGCAGATAAAAATAAATTTGCTAAATATGACTTAAGACAAAGCCTTTCTAATATTGCTGATTCAGCAGATGCATCTCATATTACTGAGGTCAGACCGGCAGAAAAGTGCAAAGGCACAGAATGAGTTAATGAATTATAGAGCAGAGAGCGAGCCATCATAATGAGCCTGTGCCACAGGCTCTCTTCCATTGCCACAGTGAACAGTCCCCCGCTTTTATTTAGAAAGCAGAAAGGAAGTGAAAGACACGGCTACTGCTAATACCTCTCTCTCAGTTATACTTGTTGGCCCATTGCTAGCCAACATCTCTGCTGATGTTCTGTTCCAAAGTGCGCTTGCGTGCAGATGAATTGGACTAGCATACAAGGCAGCCTTTTGAGAAGTCTTATTTGCCACTTGCAGGTAGTTTTCTATTTTTTATTTCTGTGCTAGCTGATTTAATCCCTGGGGAAAAATAAAGACTGCATCTCTTATTGAATGAGCAACTCAAATAAGTCTCTACATAATAGTTAATGTTCAACTGCAGAGTCAAGGCAGCCGTTCACCTAGGGTGCAGCACATGACAACTTGGCCTTTTCTATGTGATAAGTAAAATACTGTGCTGAGAGGTATAATAGTGGGGGGGCGGGGGTCATGATGTTTGAAACTGCCTAGGTTACAAAGATACTTTGTCCCAGCTCTGCTCACTTGCCATAACTTCGATTTGCATGCTTAAAACACAAGTGAGTCTCAATGATATTTTCTTGCATTTAGAATTCCTATTGCTAATATTCCTTTCCGTTTTAGAGAGTTATAATTGCTTTTCTATTGCTCACATCTCTGCTAGTTGTCTATTCAATCCCTTGGCTGCACACAGATTTATTGGATTAGCCTGCAAGTTACTCTTTTCAGAAGTACCGTTTCACTCATGGCTCTTCCCATCCTGCTCCACACCCACCTATTCCAATAAGTTGCTAGACCCTGAAGCTTACTGACTGCAGGCTGAAGTGACAGCGGCCAAAACTGTGACCTTTCAGCTCAGGTATAATGAGGGCTTTCATCACTTTCTCTTTCAAAAGCCTATCTGTCAGGATGAGAGAATGGTGGTTGGGGTTAAGTAATGCTCTCTAGTTCTATAACATTAGGAGTTGAAAAGGGTCCAAATTGATTGGTTTCTTAATGGACATTTCTCAAAATATTGCAAACTAATTCTGTCCTAGCCAATAAGGTACTATGAGAAACATACTCCCCGTGACTTTTACTAAGGGTTTTGCCACCTGTAGTATCGGAGGATATGCATACAAGAGACCCTTATCAATTTGATCACAGAAGCCATCTGACACGAATGGGGGCACCATCCTATTCTGAGTTGTTACGAACAGATCTATCTCAGGAGTTCTCTATCCAAGAAAGACAGTATTCAATACACTCTGACTTGGGATCACGCATGAGGTCTAGTTAGCTACTCAGCCTGTTTGCTAGTGTTCTCCCCCCTGCCAGATAAAGAGGCTCTTACAGTCATCCCATTTGAGATGGCCCAGTTCCACAGTCTGGAAGATTTCTGGCACAGGAGAAGAAATCCAGTTACTCCCTGCTTGTTGATGCAGAACATAGTTACCTGATTGTCTGTCTGAACTAGTGCCATCTGACTGGACATCTAATTTCTGAAAACATTTAGAGGATAATATATTGCCCTTAACTCCAAGACATCAATGTGGAATCTTTTCTCCTGGAATGACCAGAGATGCAGGGCGTAGAGTCTATTCAGGTCAGATGCATCTGTGGTAAGGACAACTGAATAAGAATGAATTTGCATGAGCATGCCACCAAGACAGGGTGCCTCTTAGCTTCTCCAGTATACTGAGGCATGCCTGTAGTCCCTGAGTGTCTCAATTCCACTGGGACTCTTGGGCCATTGATTGTGTCTCATATAAAGACATACTATGAGTAGAACAAGAACTGTTAAGGCCATAAGACTTAGCATTTTCTGCATGGTCTGGACTAGTGTTTGCTGTCACTTTCTCCACTGCAGACATTTTATCTGGTGTTCTACTGGCAGAGAAGCTCAAGGTGCATCTAGCAAAGTCCCTATGGATTTCACCTGAGGTGAACCTTTTAATTGATGATGATCCTTTGTAACTCTGACACCTATTACTAATTAGACTTAACATATCACCTATAAAACCAAATTACCCAAGTGGTTCAAAATAAAAACAGTTAAAATACATCCAAGCAGGCACAATAGAGCAGACAATCAAATACCAACAGAAAAACGATTGCAGCCCTTTGGGAAATCCCAATAATGGAGTCTTGCTACAGGATGTTAACAGTTATAAGCCAGGTTTTCACTGCTTTGCAGAACTTCACACAGTTAATTTCTGCGATGTCAAAAGGCAGAACGCTCCAAAGGAGGGGAGCTTGGTAGGAAAATTAGCAGTCTCTGGTAATGTCCAACCTAATAACTGAAGGTGAGGAGTGGTGGAGAAAAACCTGATGAGAAGAATGCAATATGCAGAAGAGGGCATAGGGAATCACCTAGATGGCGTTGTGCATGTACTTATCTGCCTGCTGCTTGAGAGGCGCTCTTGATCACCCAATTGTCCAAGTAGCGAAACACACAAACGTCCAGTTTGTGTAGAAATATCAAAGTGACAGCTAGAAATTTTGTAAAAAAAGAAAAAAAAACAAAACACAACAGAACATGGAGCTGATATTAGGCAAAATGCTACAAGGGATCGAGTAGTATTCCCTTCCTAAGCATTTGAAGCAGACTAGGCGATGATTCATAATGGCCATTTTCTGACTGCACTCCCTCCAAAAAGTGGCAGATCACCGACAAAATTCATCAAGATAATAAAATGTTTAAATTGCCACAAACTTCATTAAGAAAACTAATGAAGTAAATAAAAACTTTCTGAGACTATCTGCCAAGGAAGGAACTAAGGTCATCAAGATGTTGGCGCACTAGGGAATAAGGGCTTATTTTCACGGGTAGAAAAAAATAAAAAATCAAACCGAGGCATCCTGCATGACCACATTATCAAGCATACACAAACGTGTTTTTAAATTTTGAGGAAACCACTGGAATATGTCGAATCAATGCCAGATGGTGGTGATGATACCTACACGTATGACTGATTGTGTTCAGAGTAAAGAGGAATCAAAGCAGAATTCAAGAGGACCAAACCTAATATACAGTAAGATTTAAAAGGAGCTAAAAGAATACGATAATAAACAGATAAAAAGGAAAGCTGAAAGAATACATCTGCCAAAGGAAGCAAAGTTTCCCCTGCTAATCTTGTCACAACCAGTACAATCTGCTCTTGCTTAACAAAAGCAGTGACTGCGACTTGTGCCACATTAGACAAACTTAAATGATGATGCCTTCGCTTCAGAAGCCTTCATCACAAAACTAACGACTGGGAAAGAGAGAGTAAAGCCTACTATTATGAAAGTAACATAGAAAATGACAAGCGAGCCACCCTCAGAGCAAACTGTGGTGTACTTATCAGTGTTACATCAATAACCATTTTACAGTACACGATTCAAATAGTAGGCTGTGTCTCGCTGTGGGCTTATGATCTGCTTACATGAGTTCCAAGCAATTTCACTTTTCAATTTTGTAAGACATGGTAACTGAAAAACCAAGTCCCTTTTCACTGTCTTAGATAAGGAAAAGTACAGTCAGACAATTCTTCAGATTTGGTTATAGAATTATGGTTGCTCTGTTAGTCCACTTGAATATTTTATTTAGATTTATTTATATGACATTTTTATATTCTACTTTTCGGCACTTCAAAGAGGATTACATTCAGGTACAGTAGGTATTTCCCTATCCTCAGAGGGATTACAACCTCAGGGGGAGATTTAACAAGCCTCGATAGGGCTATAACTTGCAATAAATGCTGTATATCATGCGATATAACCCTACTGTGGCAATATCGCTCATTGTTTTGAAACAAAATCCGCCCTCATTACCTAAATTGCATAATGCATACAAAGCAGTTAATGCGTATTACATTATGAGTAAATAAAATAACACGACTGACTTATTGCAGCCATGTTAATTGAATTACACCTTCTCAGAAAACGTTATTCTAGCGCGGGAGCACTGGGACCCTAGTATGAGCCCTTATGTTCGTATGCTAGACATAAATGGCCATGCGGCCCAACAGGATTCTCCCCCCAAAAAAAAAGTTTTACAAGCCATCGGGAGTCTCAAGGCTTAAAAACAAAGTACTCATACATAGCAGGCAAAACTATATTTACTATTACTACTACTTAACATTTCTAACAAATGCAGGGTCATGCATGTGGGCTGCAGTATAATAAAGAGGGTATTATTCTTCTGTGTACAAAACAGGCACAGGCTCTGAGGGTGTTCACATCTGATGATCTTAGAGCGGCCAAACCTGTACATAAGATGACGGCAAAAGCCAGAAGACTGCTTGGGTGCAGCCAGCGGGAAAGGGGAGGTGATCCTGCTTCTGTACATGTCTTTGGGGAGACCTTATTTGGAGTAATGTGTACGTTTCTGGACAGCAAAAGGATAAACTGAAGCGAGTACTTCATTAAAACGTATAAGGGAACAGACTTAAATACTGAAACATGTATACTCTAGAGAACAAGAGGGAATATGCCACAGACATTTAAATACCTTCAAAAAATAAAAAGACACAATGGAAAGGAGGCTCTGGAACGGGAGCTAAAGGTGGAGATTCGGGCATAATCGAAGCAGATATTTATTGACAGAAAGGGTAGAGTATGGAACAGCCTCCCTGTAGGGATGATGGAGACATAGAAAACATGGGAAAGCAGAGGGAAGAACTTTAAAAGAGCTGCACGCCTGCCCATATATGCGTGCATATGGCCGTGCGCAGATCTACCCTAGTATTTTATAGCCTGTGCATATCCTATATGCATATGTGATAAAACACGTGTAAATCTACTCTGCTCACACATGGAAGAGATTCATGTACACAGATATTAAAAGAGCTACATGCCTGCCCATATATGCGTGCATATGGCCGTGCGCAGATCTACCCTAGTATTTTTATAGCCTGTGCATATCCTATATGCATATGTGATAAAACACGTGTAAATCTACTCTGCTCACACATGAAGAGATTCATGTACACAGATATTAAAAGAGCTGCACGCCTGCCCATATATGCGTGCATATGGCCATGCGCAGATCTACCCTAGTATTTTATAGCCTGTGCATATCCTATATGCATATGTGATAAAACACGTGTAAATCTACTCTGCTCACACATGGAAGAGATTCATGTACACAGATATTAAAGACCTGCACGCCTACCCAAATATGCATGCATATGGCCATGCGCAGATCTACCCTAGTATTTTATAGCCTGTGCATATCCTATATGCATATGTGATAAAACATGTGTAAATCTACTCTGCTCACACATGGAAGAGATTCATGTACACAGATATTAAAAGAGCTTCACGCCTGCCCATATATCCGTGCATATGGCCATGCGCAGATCTACCCTAGTATTTTATAGCCTGTGCATATCCTATATGCATATGTGATAAAACACGTGTAAATCTACTCTGCTCACACATGGAAGAGATTCATGTACACAGATATTAAAAGACCTGCACGCTTGCCCATATATGCGTGCATATGGTCGTGCGCAGATCTACCCTAGTATTTTATAGCCTGTGCATATCCTATATGCATATGTGATAAAACACATGTAAATCTACTCTGCTCACACATGGAAGAGATTCATGTACACAGATATTAAAAGAGCTGCACGCCTGCCCATATATGCGTGCATATGGCCATGCGCAGATCTACCCTAGTATTTTATAGCCTGTGCATATCCTATATGCATATGTGATAAAACACGTGTAAATCTACTCTGCTCACACATGGAAGAGATTCATGTACACAGATATTAAAAGAGCTGCACGCCTGCCCATATATGCGTGCATATGGCCGTGCGCAGATCTACCCTAGTATTTTATAGCCTGTGCATATCCTATATGCATATGTGATAAAACACGTGTAAATCTACTCTGCTCACACATGGAAGAGATTCATGTACACAGATATTAAAAGAGCTACATGCCTGCCCATATATGCGTGCATATGGCCGTGCGCAGATCTACCCTAGTATTTTATAGCCTGTGCATATCCTATATGCATATGTGATAAAACACGTGTAAATCTACTCTGCTCACACATGGAAGAGATTCATGTACACAGATATTAAAAGACCTGCACGCCTACCCAAATATGCATGCATATGGCCATGCGCAGATCTACCCTAGTATTTTATAGCCTGTGCATATCCTATATGCATATGTGATAAAACATGTGTAAATCTACTCTGCTCACACATGGAAGAGATTCATGTACACAGATATTAAAAGAGCTTCACGCCTGCCCATATATCCGTGCATATGGCCATGCGCAGATCTACCCTAGTATTTTATAGCCTGTGCATATCCTATATGCATATGTGATAAAACACGTGTAAATCTACTCTGCTCACACATGGAAGAGATTCATGTACACAGATATTAAAAGACCTGCACGCTTGCCCATATATGCGTGCATATGGTCGTGCGCAGATCTACCCTAGTATTTTATAGCCTGTGCATATCCTATATGCATATGTGATAAAACACATGTAAATCTACTCTGCTCACACATGGAAGAGATTCATGTACACAGATATTAAAAGAGCTGCACGCCTGCCCATATATGCGTGCATATGGCCATGCGCAGATCTACCCTAGTATTTTATAGCCTGTGCATATCCTATATGCATATGTGATAAAACACGTGTAAATCTACTCTGCTCACACATGGAAGAGATTCATGTACACAGATATTAAAAGAGCTGCACGCCTGCCCATATATGCGTGCATATGGCCGTGCGCAGATCTACCCTAGTATTTTATAGCCTGTGCATATCCTATATGCATATGTGATAAAACACGTGTAAATCTACTCTGCTCACACGTGGAAGAGATTCATGTACACAGATATTAAAAGAGCTGCACGCCTGCCCATATATGCGTGCATATGGCCGTGCGCAGATCTACACTAGTATTTTATAGCCTGTGCATATCCTATATGCATATGTGATAAAACACGTGTAAATCTACTCTGCTCACACATGGAAGAGATTCATGTACACAGATATTAAAAGAGCTGCACGCCTGCCCATATATGCGTGCATATGGCCGTGCGCAGATCTACCCTAGTATTTTATAACCTGTGCATATCCTATATGCATATGTGATAAAACACGTGTAAATCTACTCTGCTCACACGTGGAAGAGATTCATGTACACAGATATTAAAAGAGCTGCACGCCTGCCTATATATGCGTGCATATGTCTGTGCGCAGATCTACCCTAGTATTTTATAGCCTGTGCATATCCTATATGGATATGTGATAAAACACGTGTAAATCTACTCTGCTCACACATGGAAGAGATTCATGTACACAGATATTCAAGTTAGCCGGTTAAACTCCGAGCGGATAAGTCTTAAAAGCGCTACTCAGCCAGCTAAGTCTAAAATTTAAAAGCAATTCCTACGTCTATTAAGCTAAAGAGCCCAATATGTAAAATCTATGCAGAAGTTAACCTTAAAGTCCAATGCTTGTCACTGTAATGAAATCTGAATATCAATACAGTAACTGCAGAGGATGGCTTATCATACGTTATCGCCCTTCAATGGCTTCAAGCAGAAGCTACATCCACATTTCATGTCAAGTATCCTGAAAGTAGGCTTCTTGCTGCTGTATCACACTTCAGTAGTGATGGATTTATTTAGATTTGATAGATTCCACTTTTCGGCACTTCAAAGCAGATTACACTCAGGTACTGTAGGTATTTCCCTATCCCCAGAGGGCTCACAATCTAAGTTTGTACCTGAGGCAATAGGTAGGTTTCCTTTTCCACTGTGCTAAAAATAATCAAACTAAAAGATGAAATGGAAGTTTCTCCACTAAAAGAAAGGTCCCTTTGCTTGGCATGCACCTTGTGCATGAAAGGGGGAAATATTATTTAACGTATATAGATGCTCCTAGAAAGAAGTAATTTCTGCTTATGTATTGCTTTGTTTTGTTCAAATACACATTGTAGGGGGACATTTTTAAAAAGACTGCAAAAGCTGCAAATTCTGCAGGTAGGAGACCATGTAGCTAATTTTGAAAAGGAAATTACACAGTTTCCTTTTGAAAATTGCCTACAAGGTCTTTGCGCCTGCCTTTTTTGCTCACAAATGTTGGTTGTAAAAGACCACATACGTATTTGAGATGCATGGTTTCCTACCCCACCCTTAGGAACAGCTGCCCTAAAAGTGGTTAACAGTACTAGTATTGCAAAACCACATACATACCTTTACCTAAATCAAGGCGGGCAACGTTCAAAACTGGCAATCTAGCTGTGTAAAATGATTTACCTAGCTGAGTCCTTTAAAAGTTGTCCTTCACGAGTACAAAATCCTTTTCCTGCTGTAACATTTCATATGAAGATTGCTATTATTTTTAACTTCACTGTTAAAAGAACTCAAACATTCAATAGCAAGTCTTGAATTGCATGGCAACTTCCAAGACACATTTTATAACCCTGTGACCTACATTTGTATGTATTGCAGTTGTCCCTGGGTGGAGTGAGGTGCAGGTGCAAATGTGTGGAATAGTGCGTAGGGTGGTGTTTGTAGAGACTGTGGATGTGCGGGGGTGTCGACAGAAGTACTATAGAATGTCCCATGCTCTCTTGCACCCTCCTTCCCCATCTAACTCACACCCCCCCCCTCCCCACCATGCTCTTTGGCTCCCCCATTCACTCTTCCCCTACCCATTTCCTTTTCCCCCACTCAATATTTTTCATAATTCCACATTTCTCTCACTCAACCTCCCTCTCCTCAGCTCACTCATCCCTTTCTCTTCTCACTCCCTATCTACTCCCCTCCCAAGATCTACCTCGCCCACTTATATCACACTTGACCTTCTCCTCCCCCACTTGCACTATTCTTTTCCATCTTCAACCGGTAGGGTCTGTGGATGCAGGCCAGCACTCATTTATTTCCCTCCAGGGCTTCGGCAGGTCTTTGGCCATTGAGGCCTAGGGATTCCCAAGACTACTTTTCTTCTCATTCCAGGTCTCCTTATTCTTCAATGTATCGTCAGTTTTTGTTTTTTTTAAAGGTTCCATGGGTGATCCAGGGAACTCTAGACTGGAGAGTCCGGTATCAATGCTGGGCAAAATGATAGAAGCCATTCTTAACAAAATTACTGATCAAATGGACAGACATGACTTATTGGAGAATAGTCAACATGGTTTCAGCAACGGGAAGTTTTGCTGTACCAGCCTACTGCATTTTTTTAAGGTGATAATAAACATGTAGATACTGTCAGCCAGTTGATTGTAACATTTTGGCAGGGATAGCCCCGCAACCAGCCACACCTACCCCAAACACCGCGGCCGGAACACCAGCATGCCACTCCTCCCCTGGGCCGGAACACCACCATGCCACTCCTCCCCTGGGCCGGAACACCACCATGCCACTCCTCCCCTGGGCCGGAACACCACCATGCCACTCCTCCCCTGGGCCGGAACACCACCATGCCACTCCTCCCCTGGGCCGGAACACCACCATGCCACTCCTCCCCTGGGCCGGAACACCACCATGCCACTCCTCCCCTGGGCCGGAACACCACCGTGCCACTCCTCCCCTGGGTTTCCCTAGGCAATAAACTTTCATTGCTGGCACCTAGTGATATCGAGCAGCCGGGTATTTAAATTTCTGTTCATTTGAAGGCAGCTAATCATTTTGGCATAGAACAATATTTGAGGCAATTAAATACAGAACCCTTGAGTTTTGGTCTAGGATCATTTTTAATGATAATGGATTAAAGATCTCTGTGAGAAATTAAGATAAATGTATTTATTTATTTGTTTAAGGTGTTTTGTATACCGTCGTTCTGTTTCACCAGCAAAACAGTTTACATAAACATGCAACAAAAATTGTAACATTATCATCAAATAGTCATATCTTGTATTATAGGTTAGTTGTATCTGCTAGATTCTTGTACATCAGATTGTTACACACTGCACGTTGCTCTATACTGAAAGTGTTATATATAAATGATCTGGAAGGCATGAATGAGTGAGGTGATCACATCTGCAGACTGTACAAAATAATTCAGAGTTTTTAAAACCCGAGCACAGTCTGTGAGAAACTGCAGAAGGACCTTGCAAATACTGGGGGACTGGGCATTTAAATATCAGATGAAATTTAACATGGACAAGAGCAAAGTAATACAAATAATGGGAAAAAATTGTAACTATAGATCCACAATGCTGGTTTCCATGACAGGAGTCACCACCCAGAAAAAGGATCTTGGAGTCATTGTGGCCAGTCTGCAGTAGCAGTCGAAAAAAGCAAACAGAATGTTAGGAATGATTTGGAAAATAAAACAGAGAATATCCTAACACCTCGCCATCAATGTATGGTACGAGCGCAAAGTTAGTACTGTGTGCAATTCTGGTTGTCCCATCTCAAAGAGAAGGGCAACAAATTGGATAAAGGAGCCAGAACAGCTCCCTTACAAAAAGAGATTAAACAGGTTAGGGCTCTCCAGCTTGGAGAAGATATGAGGGAGGTTTATAAAATGATGGTGATGGTTAATTACCTTTTCAAATTGAACTAAGACTAGGGGCCACTCCATAAAAATAACAGGTAGCAGATTTACAACCAATCCGAGACGGTATTTTTTTTTTACTCAACACATAATAAAATGGTGGAATTTGTTGCCTAAGGACATGGGCAAGGAATCTAGCGTCGATGAGTTGGAAAGGGATTTAGACAAGTTCCTGAAGGAAAAGCCCATAAGCCATTATTAGCCAAGTGGATTTGGAGAGATCTCCCGCTTCTCCCCGAGAGTCAGCAACAAGGAATGGATCTACTCTTTGGGTTCTTTCGGGTACCTGGGCCGCAGACTGGCCACTGTCAGAGACAGGGTGCTGGGCTCCAGGGACCTTATGCTCTTGTACTTAAACAGGGCCTGCCAGGTCTGCTGCTCCACTGCTCCTAGGTTAGCTTTGCTTGCTGCGTAACGAAAGAACCAACAGACAAACAAAACCGCAACTATAAGTACGTTTATTTTACTTTATAAAATGTGCTGTTATGCCTTTTGGGATAAAATATTACGCTATTTATCTAAAATACTGAATGTACCCATTCCACTTTCTCACAGGCTTGTCCTTAGTATTTGACACAGAAGGCTTGTTTAGTAGGTAAGAGATTAATTCTGACTTACTGGAAGTCGCCTGAGGCCTCCTTCATACTGGCATTGGTGAAATCTATTTCACAAGACCATGCAAATGGAGAATAATATATCACGAGATTCGCCTACAGTCAGGAAAAGGTTTTTGGCCGTCTGGGAGGCCTACATACAGTCATTATCCCACAGATCGCACAGCCTTAGTCTTAATTCTCAACCCTGCTTACTTACATTTCTGTGTTATAATCTATTTTGTTAAGGTGGCACAAACAATAATAGAGTATTGATGAGGGATGGGGGAGGGTGAGGAACGGGAGGTATATTTGGATATAAGTTGGAAATTCTGAAGCTCTGCAAAGATTGCCTGATATGCATCAGGAACAAATGTTAACCAGATGTTTATGTACCTTTTCTGCTCAATAAAAATTCATTCACATAAAATGTGCTAATAAGTAAAATCTAGAAAATGTCTCGATCTCCTAAGGATCAATATTCCTAAAACAGATGAATGCAAACGCTGTCGTGAAGGGAGATGGACACTTGTTCAAGAACAGGGTGAGGGCGTCACTACAGGACGCTCTTTGTCTGGGTGTCTTTGGGGTGCTGTAGATTATCAGAGGTGAGGTGATCTCTGTCTTGCTTTCGTGGGGTTAAGTGCAAGAATTGGTTTTCCTCTGCTCTTTGCTCCCCCTCGGTAGCCGCTGCATTTTGTTTTACGTTTTGTGCTGCTTGGGTTCGTTGTCTTGCCTGGACTACAGGAATCCTAGTGCTCCAGCCATGTTTTATTAGGGCTGTGCCTGCTGCTTCTTCTCCTTGTCGGATGTGAGAAGGAAGATTATTTTTTGTATCCTTGCACAAACTGTGAGCATTTCCACAAGCACAAGACGATTTGATTAACCTGTTCCTCAAGTCTTTTGGCCCTTAAAGCTTTTGTTTCTAGTGAGGTTGCGCCAAGGTAAGGAGAGCGGTGAGTTCCACTTCCTTCTGTTGATCTAGGAGAGAGCACTTAAAAGGAGCTAAGCCATTTATGTGATTATGAAGAGCACTTGGTTCTGCTCTATTCAAGACGGGAAAATAATACTTTCTGAATAAGAGTTCACTCTCGAGATGACATTGCAGACAATTTCTCCTTTGCACCCCTCCCAGACTAAAATAAGGAGAGCGGAGACGGCTCGCCAAGGCCTGTGATGTTCAACGGTTCTTTTGTAGCCCTGCTTTTCCGAGACCTCGTTATACATCTCATATTTCTGGTAGCTTTTTTGGCATTATGCATACTTCTGGGAAAAAAACCCTATACGTTTAATGCAACTCTGTCCTCAGCTGGGGGGAGCAAGTAAATGTGGGATTGTGTCCTTTTCTAAATGAAATTCTGTCTTCCTTTCAGTTCTGTTTTTGGAATGGGGGCATCTAAAATGGACTTTATCATTTTTCAGGTCCTAATTTGCCCTTTAATTCATCAGAATGCTATAATATTGCATGGATAACGCCCATGGTAAGAAAAAGGAGCGGGGGCGTGCAGCTTTCGCACCCCACGATACTTGTATTTCGCAGCTTGTGAAGTGCCCAGACAGGGGGGAGAGAGGCCTTCACAGTAGTCCAACTATTTATATCACTATAGGAGGGTCAGCTCTCTCCCTCCCCAATCCCTGAAATGGCTGAAATGCAATTTGCAATCTTTAGCACAAATTGCGTTATGGCCATTTTGGGCTTATCGCATAGCTTAACACTAGGAAAAAAGTTATTTGCAACGTTAAAAAAAAGTGTGATAGCATGCATTATGCTATCGCATGGTGCAATATTGCCCCTCATTTTAATTATTCCTGCCCAAAACCCTCCCCAGTTCTGCCCCTTCAAAAAATTTCATTCACGCCATGTGATAACATGATTACCGCATGCGTTATGGCGTTAACGCATTTTGATGAATGACCCTATTGGTTTCTTAAGTTTTAATTTGAATTAGCTTAGAAATATGATGGCACAAAAAGATCCTATCTACACTGGCCATCTATACCCCCCTGCTCAGTTCTACAGCTCCTATCATAATTTTCCATTGCTTATTTTTTATGCTTTAAAATGTTTGCAAGTGTTTCATCCCTGTTGCCTTGACTGCTGGTGCAGCAGATTTAGAAGTTGTGTTGATGAAAGCTGATAGCTTTATAGGTTATATCTAATTCTCAGTTTCTCACAGAGATCTTTAATCCATTATCATTAAAAGGGATCCTAGACCAAAACTCAAGGGTTCTCTATTTAATTGTCTCAAATATTGTTCTATGCTGCCTTCAAAGGAACAGAAACTTACATATTGTTAAATTGCATAACACATCTGGTACAATAAATACATAATATAAGTATAAAACTAGATCATGCAAGTTCAATATCTTCAGTTTGACTTTTTTTTCCTTTTCAAATAATTTTTATTGAGGCACCAAAGAAGTAGAAAAATAATGTAACAGCAACAAAGAACTAGACAACGAAGGCAGCTGTCCCGTAGAGAAAGAAATAGCGTAAAAATACTAAACAAAAACTCTAGATGGGTGATACAGGGCAATTATTTCTGCAGGGGGAGATTTGTGCTCATCATATATTTCATCTTTTAATAAGGTAATGTTATGCTTTTAATTGGTCTGTGAATCAAATAGGATTATGAGAATGGTAGGTTACCCTGCACGTGTACATTCAGAGATTTAATCTAAAGCTGGAGAGGCTTGATGAACTCAGTAAGAATCCTGTCCTCTAATCTGAAACGATTAATAATTATTGCAATCGCTTTGCAAGGTAAAATCTATTCTGCACAAACTGACCCAGATTCCCAATTTAACTCTCACTACCTTAGGTCAATTGCATTTAGCAGCATGTGCATCTTCTGGTCCTGAACTGGATGGCTGGAAATGTCATTTTACTCTCCAGAGGCTGCAGGGGATGGCAGCAGGCACGTTTCTCAGCTGCTGCTACTCCTGCCTCCTCCTGCAGCCCCCGTGGCATCAGCAGAGCACAGGTGACGCACACCCTGGGCTCTCCCTCCTCTGCACGCATTAATGTGGGGAGGGGAGAGAGAAAAAGAGCAAAGGAGAAGGGAGGGAAAGGCAGGGACAGTAACTTTCAAAAGGGTGGGGGGGTGCAGATTTATGCGCGTGTCGGCACGCACCTCAGATACGCAGCAATTGTATAACACGCGCGCACATACACACGCACATTATAAGTTAGCCTAGGCATGCAAATAAGTGCGCCTGATTTTAAGCGGCAGGTGGACACTCAAGTGAGGGGATTTTGTAACAGGTGCAAGTCCAATCCATGTCCTCCAACCCCACTCAAACACTTCACGGATGACTGTAAATGTTACTCTTCAGATTGACACCTCATGCATAGCAGAAGTAAAGTTACTCGGTCCTGGACGTGCATCCCAGCACGCGGCGTCTCTTGGCCACGCCCCAAACGCACATTCCCCACTTCGTTTTCCGCCCATGCGAGAGATTCGCACATCGGGCACTTCTACGCGCATCCGGCCACCTGATAAAATTGGGTGGGCAGGAAACATGAGGAAAGGGGAAAGAGAGAGCAAGGGATGGGTGCATCACCTCCGACCTCCATGACCCAGTAATTTCTATTAATAAGTAAAACTTTTCTGTTCATAAGATCAAAACCTTTCCTCAATATAACCAGAAGAGATATAAACTGTGGTTAACGCTTAAACTCTCAAGTAATGCCTTTATTTTCAAAATATTCTTAAATATTCTACTTTGTTTTAAAAAAATGTAGTTTTTTTTTGTATTCCTGTGAAATAGAAAAGATGTTCTAGCTGGAAGCTTAACTTGAATGCCAAGCATTTACCCACATACCAAAGTGAGCCAATTCTATAATATACATATTATATATATATCTATATATTAAAAAAGGGAGCTAATCTAAGAAGATCAATTTGGAATTTAGAGGAGGAAACGTCCGTCCATCCACTACAAGGCAATTTTATTTCCTATAAACACAGCGATTACAATCCTTTCACTCAACACTGCCAAAAGTTTATTGCAAAGAAGCATTTACTGCCACATGCTCACTATTAAGCTACTGGGTTTTAGGGTAAACCCAATAAAGCCCAAAAATAAATGTTTTCAAGGCAAATTCAATTGTAGCATTTTAAAGAATAATCTATTTTGGCCAAACGTACTTTAGGAGCTGCTGTGCAAAAGGAGGATTCACCCAGCCAAAGTCACACAATTCAATTAGGATTTTTCTGTTTATAAACATTTAGTAGATGAGATTGTCCTAAAAGCTCACATCTGGTTATCTTTCACCCAATTTTTTAATTTGAAATTTGAAGAAAACAAATCCCACGACTCGGTTAACCTGCTCATCACCACTCCGAAGTCTGTAATGCAGTATAAGAGGGATAAGTATGGAATAAGCAGGGCCGAAACCAGGCCAGGCCTACGGCAGCAAGGTTTGAGAAACGGAGGGCTGTGTATAGCAGCTACAACGTGGGCAGACTACAGCCCGCGGCCAGACACCTTGTCTAATGGGGTCTGCCCATCGTGCCCCGGACTACACTTCCCATGGTGACTGCAGCAGCCTGGCACTGAGGAAGGGAGGGCTGTGTATAGCAGCTACAACGTGGGCAGACTACAGCCCGCGGCCAGACACCTTGTCTAATGGGGTCTGCCCATCGTGCCCCGGACTACACTTCCCATGGTGACTGCAGCGGGGCCTGGCACTGAGGAAGGGAGGGCTGTGTATAGCAGCTACAACGTGGGCAGACTACAGCCCGCGGCCAGACACCTTGTCTAATGGGGTCTGCCCATCGTGCCCCGGACTACACTTCCCATGGTGACTGCAGCAGCCTGGCACTGAGGAAGGGAGGGCTGTGCATAGCAGCTACAAGGTGGGCAGACTACAGCCCGCGGCCAGACACCTTGTCTAATGGGGTCTGCCCATCGTGCCCCGGACTACACTTCCCATGGTGACTGCAGCGGGGCCTGGCACTGAGGAAGGGAGGGCTGTGTATAGCAGCTACAAGGTGGGCAGACTACAGCCCGTGGCCAGACACCTTGTCTAATGGGGTCTGCCCATCGTGCCCCGGACTACACTTCCCATGGTGACTGCAGCGGGGCCTGGCACTGAGGAAGGGAGGGCTGTGTATAGCAGCTACAAGGTGGGCAGACTACAGCCCGTGGCCAGACACCTTGTCTAATGGGGTCTGCCCATCGTGCCCCGGACTACACTTCCCATGGTGACTGCAGCAGCCTGGCACTGAGGAAGGGAGGGCTGTGTATAGCAGCTACAAGGTGGGCAGACTACAGCCAGCGGCCAGACACCTTGTCTAATGGGGTCTGCCCATCGTGCCCCGGACTACACTTCCCATGGTGACTGCAGCGGGGCCTGGCACTGAGGAAGGGAGGGCTGTGTATAGCAGCTACAAGGTGGGCAGACTACAGCCCGCGGCCAGACACCTTGTCTAATGGGGTCTGCCCATCGTGCCCCGGACTACACTTCCCATGGTGACTGCAGCAGCCTGGCACTGAGGAAGGGAGGGCTGTGCATAGCAGCTACAAGGTGGGCAGACTACAGCCCGCGGCCAGACACCTTGTCTAATGGGGTCTGCCCATCGTGCCCCGGACTACACTTCCCATGGTGACTGCAGCGGGGCCTGGCACTGAGGAAGGGAGGGCTGTGTATAGCAGCTACAAGGTGGGCAGACTACAGCCCGCGGCCAGACACCTTGTCTAATGGGGTCTGCCCATCGTGCCCCGGACTACACTTCCCATGGTGACTGCAGCAGGGCCTGGCACTGAGGAAGGGAGGGCTGTGTATAGCAGCTACAAGGTGGGCAGACTACAGCCCGCGGCCAGACACCTTGTGTAATGAGGTCTGCCCATCGTGCCCCGGACTACACTTCCCATGGTGACTGCAGCGGGGCCTGGCACTGAGGAAGGGAGGGCTGTGTATAGCAGCTACAAGGTGGGCAGACTACAGCCCGTGGCCAGACACCTTGTCTAATGGGGTCTGCCCATCGTGCCCCGGACTACACTTCCCATGGTGACTGCAGCGGCCTGGCACTGAGGAAGGGAGGGCTGTGTATAGCAGCTACAAGGTGGGCAGACTACAGCCCGCGGCCAGACACCTTGTCTAATGGGGTCTGCCCATCGTGCCCCGGACTACACTTCCCATGGTGACTGCAGCAGGGCCTGGCACTGAGGAAGGGAGGGCTGTGTATAGCAGCTACAAGGTGGGCAGACTACAGCCCGTGGCCAGACACCTTGTCTAATGGGGTCTGCCCATCGTGCCCCCGGACTACACTTCCCATGGTGACTGCAGCGGCCTGGCACTGAGGAAGGGAGGGCTGTGTATAGCAGCTACAAGGTGGGCAGACTACAGCCCGTGGCCAGACACCTTGTCTAATGGGGTCTGCCCATCGTGCCCCGGACTACACTTCCCATGGTGACTGCAGCGGCCTGGCACTGAGGAAGGGAGGGCTGTGTATAGCAGCTACAAGGTGGGCAGACTACAGCCCGCGGCCAGACACCTTGTCTAATGGGGTCTGCCCATCGTGCCCCGGACTACACTTCCCATGGTGACTGCAGCGGCCTGGCACTGAGGAAGGGAGGGCTGTGTATAGCAGCTACAAGGTGGGCAGACTACAGCCCGTGGCCAGACACCTTGTCTAATGGGGTCTGCCCATCGTGCCCCGGACTACACTTCCCATGGTGACTGCAGCAGCCTGGCACTGAGGAAGGGAGGGCTGTGTATAGCAGCTACAAGGTGGGCAGACTACAGCCCGCGGCCAGACACCTTGTGTAATGAGGTCTGCCCATCGTGCCCCGGACTACACTTCCCATGGTGACTGCAGCGGCCTGGCACTGAGGAAGGGAGGGCTGTGTATAGCAGCTACAAGGTGGGCAGACTACAGCCCGCGGCCAGACACCTTGTCTAATGAGGTCTGCCCATCGTGCCCCGGACTACACTTCCCATGGTGACTGCAGCGGGGCCTGGCACTGAGGAAGGGAGGGCTGTGTATAGCAGCTACAAGGTGGGCAGACTACAGCCCGCGGCCAGACACCTTGTGTAATGAGGTCTGCCCATCGTGCCCCGGACTACACTTCCCATGGTGACTGCAGCGGGGCCTGGCACTGAGGAAGGGAGGGCTGTGTATAGCAGCTACAAGGTGGGCAGACTACAGCCCGCGGCCAGACACCTTGTCTAATGAGGTCTGCCCATCGTGCCCCGGACTACACTTCCCATGGTGACTGCAGCGGGGCCTGGCACTGAGGAAGGGAGGGCTGTGTATAGCAGCTACAAGGTGGGCAGACTACAGCCCGCGGCCAGACACCTTGTGTAATGGGGTCTGCCCATCGTGCCCCGGACTACACTTCCCATGGTGACTGCAGCGGCCTGGCACTGAGGAAGGGAGGGCTGTGTATAGCAGCTACAAGGTGGGCAGACTACAGCCCGCGGCCAGACACCTTGTCTAATGGGGTCTGCCCATCGTGCCCCGGACTACACTTCCCATGGTGACTGCAGCGGGGCCTGGCACTGAGGAAGGGAGGAACGTGGCTAGGAAGCCAGGAAGGGGACCGGGCGGTGCCTAAGCTGCCCTTTGGTTTTGCTGGGGCCCCGGGAAGTGGAGTCTCTGGCCTGCTGCGTGCTCCTCCGCCGCCACGGGCAGACTGACAGCTCAAGCCTAGGCTCCAGCACTTGCTCTCGCTGGAAGCCCTGGGACTGAGTCCTACCCCAGCTGCCTCTTCCTATCTCTCCTTTGGGCCAGTTTATTATTATTGTTCTGCCCTGCTATACATTTCTTTTCCTCGTGCCTTCCTGGAATAAAGGCTGGACCGCTCTCCTCGTGGCTCCTCCTGACCCTTGTTTATCGGAGCCGTTCTTGCTGGCTGGTGCAGGGATGTAACGGGGCAGGGTGCTGCTTCCTCCTAAATTACTACTCAATGTTTCTATCACCGCATTGCTGACCCTTTGAAAGAGACCAGAGGGATTCTGTGGCCGGAGCTCCAAGGCCGGAGGCCGGAGCCCTTCCCCCCCCCAGGCCCCCTGCTGCAGCGGAGAACCTGCAATGTGACCCCAGTTCCAAAAAGCTTGGCTTTAGCAGAACGTGGCACCTTTACTGGAAGGAGAATTTGCGCCTCTGCTGCCCTAGTGATGACAACTTCCTTCCTCTCCTCCTTCTGTGCCACTGCAGACCCCAATCCAGCTCCGCCCTGAGCCATAACCCGAGCTGGGAAACGCACGTCCACACCAGGCAACAACCTTCACGGCTCTTCTCCCCTGATGAAAGGGGGCTGAGAAGCTCTTGGCCACCCACCATGCCATCCTCTGGCAGCGTTCAGCCCTTTGCTGTAGTAATGGAAAGGAGTCTGCGGACCTCTACCGAGCCCAATATATATTCACAGCCCACTAACATCAGAAGGACTCCTTTCAAATAGCTGCCGAAAACTCCACTCTCTGCCGTTTGTGAAGGAGAAACTGAGCAATGCATTAGTGAAACCGGCAGAAGTAATCCTAATCTGCTGCAAGCAGAGAGAATAATGCAGAACCCCGAAAGGGGAGGGGGAACACTGCCTTTAACCTGCTCTTACACGGAATAAACCAGGGAGCAGCACCTAAAATGCAATTTTTAAATATTTACCAAGGGGATAGTTCAGTAATCGCTCTAGAGAAGCAAGACCTTGTGTACAACGGCATTGAAAGCCTAAATAGCAATCTCCTGTCTGTGGAGGCCATTGCCCGCCCTGTCGCCATGGCGACGCTAACAGGGAGCCCGACTTCAAAGGCAGAGCTGTAATTTCAGCCTCCCAGCAGCCAGAGGGAGTGGTGAGGGAGGTTATGCAAGCATTCAGGAGGCAACCTGAGGGCAACCAGGCCAGTGTCATCCCGGGTGGTGAGGGCAGGATCTCAAAACCAATGCTCCAAGTACCAAGCGGCCAGCAAGGAAGCGAAAATCCATGCAAGGAAGCGAACATCCATGCAAGGAAGCGAACATCCATGCACTCACACTTAGGTACCTGCCGTACACGTTATTCCACCGTCAGGCAAGCAGAGGCTGGCTGTGTTCAATTCAATGTTTTACATCACTTCACAGAGCAAAGCAATTGTAAAAGCAACAAAAGATACTTTACAAAAACAAAAACCAAAAAACAGAGCAACCTCTATATGTAGAAGTCTATAAAATAAAAACGTTCTTTAGGCTACACTGCAGCCTCACCCATGAAAGTTTCCAATTCCAGTTGCACAAAGGGAGGACCAGCGCTCACTCAGTGAAGCCCATTACTGGATAAACTATTGTAAAAGTCCCTTAATGATGAAGTTACAATCTGCATCTCAGCACAGGGAGGTGACTTGACTTACTCAGGGGATTCACACCCCACACTGGCAGCTCAGGGCTCCCTCTCCTACAGTTCCTTGCCTCCTGCTCTGCCTGAATTAAATCTACAGTCCAGAAATATTTCTGCTTGCTACTTTTATTCTTCCAGAGAGAGTTTATTCCTAGCACTAATTTGTTTCCTTAAAAAATACATATTTTTTTGTTCTACATATTATTATAGTATTGTGAGCCTTGTGGCCATAGGCCCTATTTCTGGAGTTCTCCATTTCCATTTAGAACATAAGAACAGGCCATACTGGGTCAGACCAAGGGTCCATCAAACCCATAAGAACCTGGCAATTACCCAAACACTAAGAAGACCCCATGCTACTGATGCAATTAATAGCAGTGGCTATTCCCTAAGTATAATTGATTAATAGCAGGTAATGGACTTCTCCTCCAAGAACTTATCCAATCCTTTTTTAAACACAGCTATACTAACTGCACTAACCACATCCTCTGGCAACAAATTCCAGAGCTTAATTGTGCGTTGAGTAAAAAAGAACTTTCTCCGATTAGTTTTAAATGTGCCCCATGCTAACTTCATGGAGTGCCCCCTAGTCTTTCTATTATCCAAAAGTGTAAATAACCGAGTCACATCTACCCGTTCTAGACCTCTCATGATTTTAAACACCTCTATCATATCCCCCCTCAGTCGTCTCTTCTCCAAGCTGAAAAGTCCTAACCTCTTCAGCCTTTCCTCATAGGGGAGTTGTTCCATCCCCCTTATCATTTTGGTTGCCCTTCTCTGTACCTTCTCCATCGCAATTATATCTTTTTTGAGATGCGGCGACCAGAACTGTACACAGTATTCAAGGTGGGGTCTCACCATGGAGCGATACAGAGACATTATGACATTTTCTGTTTTATTCATCATTCCCTTCCTAATAATTCCCAACATTCTGTTTGCTTTTTTGACTGCCGCAGCAGTCAAAAAAGCATTTAAACATCTTATCCATTTATTTATTTTAAAATTCTTATACTACTCTTTATTTTGATGAATCACATTTCTTACATGTGTATATGAAAGCAATGTATATTCCAGCAATAATAATTAAATCATTCTGAGTACATTACAGTTACTTGATGGGAAATATTTGCACACGTCACAGAGATACTGAGAAAGGTTTATGATGATCATCAGCACAGTCTCTGCTTGAATTAGTGGCATCCACAGCATTGGGAGACAACCAATAGGAGCAGCTTTCTCCTCAAGAATGAAATAAAAATCAAACACCAAAGGGATATTCTTAGGAACGTTCTCAATGAAGGCAGATAGAGACCCAAGTGGTCCATCCAGTCTGCTCAGCAAATTGCTCAGGGCAGTTACCTTCCACTCCATGCACGCTGTTAAGCATAGTAAGTACCGATCCATGCAAGCCACCCCCATACAGGGTTAACAGAGGGACCCCCATGTCTTCATTTCCAACCTGTAACCACTCGGGATCTTCTGTGTCTGAATTCCATGACTGTTCCTGTCTTCACCATCGCTTCCTGGAGGACATTCCAGGCATGCACCACCCTCTCCCTGAGTTTCATAGCATAACTCCCAGTTCTCCAATTTCCCTTCCATCAGAAAAGATGTGATTTTCCTTTCAGGTACTTGGAAGTCTGTGTCAGGTCTCCCCTCTCCTCCAGGGTATACATATTTAAAACCTTCAGTCTCCTGGTAAAGATCCCACACCATACTGGTTGCCTTTCTCTGGACCACTTCCATCCTATCTTTATCCTTTTTTAGATTCAGCCTCAAAAACTGAAAACAACACTCCAGGTGAGGCCTAACCAATGACTTGCACAGGGGCATTATCCCCTCCTTCCTCCTACTGATAATGCCCGTGCACATCAGTCTTTCACGCCCTTCCCCCAATCCTATACAGCTCCTTTGGATTAGCACATCCCAAACGCAGGACTCTGCACTTCTAGGCACTTAATCCTTCAACCAATCCTCAAGTTTTCATAGCTCACTTCTCGTTTTCTCTACTCCTTCCGGTGTGTCCACTCTGCTACAGATCTTCCTGTCATCCACAAAAAGACGAGCTCTCTCTTCTAATCCCTCTGCAATATGGCTCAGAAAGATACTGAACAGAACTGGCCCCACAACCAACTCTTGAGGCACTCTATCACTCTTCTCTCATCAGAAGATCTTCCATTTACCACCGCTCGCTGACTTCTTCTCAGTCAATTTGTAACCCATTCCACCAACTAGAGACCCACTCCTGTTCATGAGCCTCCTGTGTGGGACTGAAATCCAAGGAAAACACTGTTATTGTTTGTAAGGATTTGGGTGGACCCCTGGATTCTGTGGCTTCTGACCAGGCCCACGGGGGGGGGAAGTCCCGTGAGGGGCCACAGGTCAGACTCAGCTTTAGGACACACAGTTAGATCTTTTATTAAACAGTATTGAGGAGCCACCAGAGGTGGCAGTAGTGAGCAGGAAAGTAGCCCGGTTGGGCTTGTAGTCCCTCAGGCTCTGGAGCAGCGATCCCACAATGGCTGTGCTGTAGTGGAGAGAAACTGAGATCGTGAGTACAAGCTATATGCAGGGTTCAGGAATAGAGCCTCGTTGGTATAGTACTCACACAGTGGTGTCTCAGTGTGGAGTATAGGAGCTGGAGTAAAGGCAGGCCCTCGAGGAGCGAGTACCTGGTTCCAGGGAACAGCTCTGAGAGACAGAGATGGTAACTCACTGAAGTTATAGGCAGCGGTGTCTTCCAGGCAGAAGAGAAGTCCAGGTAGCGAGTCCAGGAACATGGGCCCTCGAGGAGCGAGTACCTGGTTCCAGGGAACAGCTCTGAGAGAGATAGATGGTAACTCACTGATGGGTGTAGGCAGCGGTGTCTTCCAGGCAGAAGAGTCCAGGTAGCGAGTCCAGGAACAAGGGCCCTCGAGGAGCGAGTACCTGGTTCCAGACAGTGACCTGAAAGAGAAGAGAGAGGCCCCCGAGGAGCGGGTACCCCAAATGGAATAGTCCAATAGTGGAGGCAGAGTAGCAAGGTACGGAGAGCGAATCCCATCCGTTAGGAAACCTTTGCTAACTCGACGGCTAGCAATCGCGTAGGCTATTTGTATCCGGGATGCGTGACGTCATCACAGGGGGATGCCCCTGAGGTTCGCGCCAAAGAAGGAACTTGAAGCAGGGCCGTGCGGCGCACGCGCCCTAAGGCAACTGGACAGCATGGCGGGAGGCAGCACCCAAGCCGGACCTGGGACGCTGGAGAAGACGGCAGGCAGACGCCACGGCAGCTAAACGTCCATCAACTGCGGGAGGAGTCACCAGAAAGGTAAGGAGGGAGGAGTGGAGACGTCGGGCAGCAACAGTCGTAACAAACACATTGAGTGCTCATCCTTGATTTAATTCTCTAATCACCCAATCAGATTTGTTTGACAGAAACTTCCTCTGGTAAAACCATGTTACCTCGGATCCTGCAACACATCAGATTTTAAATTCTTTCCTTTAGCAGAATCTGCATTCATTTTTCCACCCCTAAGGTTAGGCTAACCTCACTGTAGTTTCCAGCCTCTTCCCTGCATCACGCCACTCTCCAAGGATCCCCCCCCCAGATTAATTCAATGATTATCCCAGGCCTATCAAATAAAGCCCAGCTCCATCCTACAATTTATTCATGGCTTTTCTATACCGATGTTCGAAGGACATCACATCGGTTTATATGTAACAGGTGGAAAATACAATAAAAGAATAGTTATTGAGGAGAACTTAAGATGAACCAAACAGCATAACAAGGGGGTGGGGATAAAAAGGTAAATAACATAATGATGTATAATAGGGTGATATAAAACTATGTAATAGATTATATAATATTATATAAAATAAAGACATTATGAACATGAGATATAGAGCATGAAGGGAGGGGGGAGCCAGGGGATATATAACATCATAAGAATATGAACCAAACAGCATAACAAGGGGGTTAGGATAAAAAGGTAAATAACATAATGATGTATAATAGGGAGATATAAAACAATATATTTTATTTATTTATTTATTTAGGGTTTTTATATACCGACTTTCTTGATACAGATCAAATCAACTCGGTTTACATAGAACGATAGATTCATTAACAATAACTAGTCTGATCTCAAAGAGGAGAACAGAGAGGGAGCAGGAAGTAGAAAGTTACATTATAACAAGGGAGAGCAACTTGGAATTGGAAATGAAGAGAAGGATAACCAAGGTAGAGAGAAATAAACAGAGAGTGGGGCTTGAAAACAAACCTTTGGAGATCAACTCTAGCATAATAACCTGATTATGTGACATTCTGCTAGTTTACAATATAATATGATATGACTGAAACAAAGCTGATTGGATAATATCTTGGGAGAATATAGTCTAGGATTCGGGAAAGGCTCGACTGAACAGCCAAGTCTTGAGTTTCTTTTTAAAATTTATGAGGCAGGTTTCCTGTCGGAGGTCTGGGGGTAGTGTATTCCAGATGGTGGGGCCTGCTGTTGAAAAAGCCCGGTCTCTGATAGTTAATCTTTGTACCATTTTGATCGGGGGAACATGAAGGGATCCCTTATAGGCATCTCTCAAAGGTCTAGCCGAAGAGTGTAATTTGATAGGGTGTAGCAGGTTTAGAGGAGTCTGGTGATAGATATTTTTGTGGATGATGGTGAGAGATTTGTGGAGTATTCTAAAATTAACTGGAAGCCAATGTAGGTCTTTTAGTATTGGCGTGATGTGATCTCTTCGCTTAGTGTTGGTCAAAATTCTCGCAGCTGCATTTTGGAGCAGTTGTAGAGGTTTTAATGTGATAGATGGTAGACCTTGCAGAATCGAATTACAATAATCAACCTTAGAGAACAGGATTGCTTGGAGTACAGACCTGAAGTCATAGTGATATAGGAGAGGCTTAAGTTTTTTGAGCACCTGTAACTTGTAGAAGCATTCCTTTGTAGTATAATTTATAAACTTCTTCAAGCTCAGATGATTGTCAATTACAACTCCGAGGTCTCTAGTATGAGTGATGTGGGGGGTAGCATGCGGTTGTTGTAAGTGTCGACTATTTTCATATATATATGTAATAGATGTGCTACTTGCTAACTTCATGGAATGCCCCTAGTCCTTCTATTATTCGAAAGTGAAAATAACCGAGTCACATCTACTCGTTCAAGACCTCTCATGATCTTAAAGACCTCTATCATAACCCCCTCAGCCGTCTCTTCTCCAAGCTGAACAGCTCTTGAGCCTAAATAAGAGAGGGCTGAGAGATGATATGATAGAGGTCTATGAAATAATGAGTGGGTTGGAAAGGATTGAGGAACAGTTATTTACTTTTTCCAATAGAACTAGAACTTGGGGGCACTCACTCCATGAAGCTGATAGGTAACATTTAAAATAAATCAGAGACAGTATTTTTTTTTCACTCAGTACACAATTAAACTGTGGAATTTGTTGCCAGATGATGTGGTGAAAGCAGTTAGTCTAGCTGGGTTTAAACATATTCCCAGAGGAAAAGTCCATAACTTACTACTGACCATGTAAACTTGTGAAAGCCACTGCTTATCCCTGATGATGAGCAAGAAGGATTGGACCTGTTTTTTGGGATCCTACTGAGTGCTTGTGACCTGACTTGGCCACTGTTGGAGACAGGATGCTGAGCTTAATGGGCCTTTGGTCTGACCCAGTCTGGCATTTCTTATGTTAAGAACATAAATAGCCATGATGGATCAGACCAAGGGTCCATCAAGCCCAGCATCCTGTTTCCAACAGAGGCCAAACCAGGCCACAAGAACCTGGCAATTACCCAAACACTAAGAAGATCCCATGCTACTGATGCAATTAATAGCAGTGGCTATTCCCTAAGTAAATTTAATTAATAGCTGTTAATGGACTTCTCCTCCAAGAACTTATCCAAACCTTTTTTGAACCCAGCTACACTAACTGCACTAACCACATCCTCTGGCAACAAATTCCAGAATTTAACTGTGTGTTGAGTGAAAAAGAATTTTCTACGATTAGTCTTAAATGTGCTACCTGCTAACTTCATGGAATGCCCCCTAGTCCTTCTATTATTCGAAAGTGTAAATAACCGAGTCACATCTACCCGTTCCAGACCTCTCATGATTTTAAACACCTCTATCATATCCCCCCTCAGGCGTCTCTTCTCCATGATGAACAGCCCTAACCTCTTCAGCCTTTCCTCATAGGGGAGCTGATCCATCCCCTTTATCATTTTGGTTGCCCTTTTCTGTACCTTCTCCATCGCAACTATATCTTTTTTGAGATGCGGCGACCAGAATTGTACACAGTATTCAAGGTGTAGTCTCACCATGGAGCGATATAGAGGCATTATGACATTTTCCAATTTATTAACCATTCCTTTCCTAATAATTGCTAACATTCTGTTTGCTTTTTTGACTGCTGCAGCACACTGAGCAGACGATTTTTAAAGTATTATCCACTATGATGCCTAGATCTTTTTCCTGGGTGGTAGCTCCTAATATGGAACCTAACATCGTGTAACTACAGCAAGGGTTATTTTTCCCTATATGCAACACCTTGCACTTGTCCACATTAAATTTAATCTGCCATTTGGATGCCCAATCTTCCAGTCTTGCAAGGTCCTCCTGTAATGTATCACAATCCGCTTGTGATTTAATTACTCTGAATAATTTTGTATCATCCGCAAATTTGATAACCTCACTCGTCGTATTCCTTTCCACATCATTTATATATATATTGAAAAGCACCGGTCCAAGTACAGATCTCTGAGGCACTCCACTGTTTACCCTTTTCAGTGAGAAAATTGGCCATTTAATCCTGCTCTCTGTTTCCTGTCTTTTAACCATTTTGTAATCCACGAAAGGACATCGCCTCCTATCCCATGGCTTTTTAGTTTTCTTAGAAGCCTCTCATGAGGGACTTTGTCAAACGCCTTCTGAAAATCCAAATACACTACATCTACCGGTTCACACATGTTTATTAACTCCTTCAAAAAATGAAGCAGATTTGTTAGGCAAGACTTCCCTTGGGTAAATCCATGTTGACTGTGTTCCATTAAATCATGTCTTTCTATATGCTCTACGATTTTGATCTTGAGAATAGTTTTCACTATTTTTCCCAGCACTGAAGTCAGGCTCACTGGTCTATAGTTACCCGGATCGCCCCTGGAGCCTTTTTTAAATATTGGGGTTACATTGGCCACCCTCCAGTCTTCAGGTACAATGGATGATTTTAATGATAGGTTACAAATTTTAACTAATAGATCAGAAATTTCATTTTTTAGTTCCTTCAGAACCCTAGGATGCATACCATCTGGTCCAGGTGATTTGCTACTCTTTAGTTTGTCAATCTGGCCTACTATATCTTCCAGGTTCACAGTGATTTCGTTCAGTTCGTCTGACTCATCACCCCTGAAAACCATCTCCGGAACTGGTATCTCCCCAACATCTTCATTAGTAAAAACGGAAGCAAAGAATTCATTTAGTCTTTCTGCAATGGCCTTATTTTCTCTAAGAGCCCCTTTAACCCCTCTGTCATCTAATGTTCCAACCGACTCCCTCACAGGTTTCTTGCTTTGGATATATTTTAAAAAGTTTTATTATGAGTTTTTGCCTCTAAGGCCAACTTCAATTCAAATTCTCTATTCGCCTGTCTTATCAATGTTTTACACTTAACTTGACAATGCTTAAGTTTTATCCTATTTTCCCATGATTTACTCTACTCTGCCTCAGTAGGCTTACAATCCATCTGAGGCAATGGAGGATAAGGTGACTTTCGCAAAGTCAGGAAGAGTATCAGTGGGAAATGCAAGATTTCTGCTACCACAAGGGGAATCAGTGGGAAACTGGACCTTCAATTACATACAGGATGTAGTTGGGGAAGGTCATGTATACATAACAAGGTACCTTCTTGCTCTTGTACAAGTACAACATTTCCCATGATTTACTCTAACAGTGATGATTGTAGAAAATATTTTAAGTCCCAGGAACTCAATGTGAATAAACTAGCTTTGTTCATTTTCCATTTATTCCTATTGTGCAGAATGCTCCAAGGGTTATCAATATTATTTTTACACATGCACCCAGCATAAAAACAAACTGAGGTGATATTTTTTGTTTACAAGTACAATCAAAATAATTGAAAATTACTTTCCTTTTTGACTTACCAGCAATTATAATTGATTATATTTTGGGGAAAGAAAACATGTCAAAGTTATTTTATAATAGTATCTAATCATGATACTTGAATGAATAATGAAAGGGAAAGGGAAATCAGATTGGAACAACAAAAGTAAGGCTAAAGACTGAAGTGATTAAAAGAACATTTTTTCCAGAGAGCACGCTGCCCAGTTTTGCTTGTACATGTACGTGGGTTTCCAGATATTAAAAGAGTTTTTCAAAGCTTAACTCACATCTAGGAACCTCTGTTTTCAGATTGTATTTTTCCTGATTTATCAGTGTTTATTACAAGGGAAAAAACCAAGAGAAATCAGTGGAAAATGACATTTTTCTGGATGAATATAATTATCTTAGTCTAAGATAAGATACTTCACTTTGTGTGGCATGCAGCGCCATATAAATGCATCATGCCGGAGCTTGTTTAGCAAAAGAGGGTTTTCAGCACGAGGAAGAAATATTGCTTTAATAAACCTACATCCCAGAACCTAAAAAGTTCATTACTTTAGTTTGATGGTAATGGGATTCTGGTCTGATTCTCTGTAGTGCAAATCTACGCCATTCTTTGGATCTTGTGCTTATAGAATAATCAACGTACTCTGGTAAACAATTGTGACTGTTGTCTTTTTACCTTTTTTTTGGATAATTTCACTCCATTTTTTTGTTCAAAACAAATGCTCAACAAGTTAGCTCCCTGTGAAAGGATTGGATTTCACCTTTAAGTTCACTCAAGATCCTGAGTACAACCTTCAGCTTTTCCAAACCCTGCCCTGAAAGAGACTCCACAGCATGCAGTCATGTCTCAAGGCTGCCCCTGAAGGAGCAATAATGGGCTTTTTGGTCTCACTGTAAAGATACGAGCAAACAGCCCCAATTCTTCTTCCTGCCTTGTCTGGCCAGTTCACAGTCAGAATATCTGCTCTTCAATTGCGTCACTTTATTGATAATACATAACCCAGCACAAATAGAATAAAGTCAAGTCTGACAGTCAAAATGTCTTAACAACTTAACATACTTTGTTACTCTGTTTTTCCCTCATATTTGATGCATAATTAGATGAATTTTGCTGACTAAAATTCAGAAGGGTGGGAATGAGGAAAACAACCGATGCCCATACACGGCCCTATTCTTCCAGTTTAGAGGTACAATCAGTGCACCCGAGTTCCAGTCATCCTGCAGACATCTGCAAACCCCATGACTAGCCTGCAGTTGCATCATTTACAACCTGCACCAATCAGCAAACTTTCAGCTTCCCCCACATCTTCATCCAATCATCACAAGCAGCCTGCAAGTAACTGAGTCTGAGGGTGCAGCAGACTGAGCAGAAGAGAAAAGAGCAGCTCTGCTCTCTATAAACCAGCCCTCCCCGTGTGGACAGAGAATGCTGTCAGAATGCTTCATCCCTCAGGCATCTCTTAAATCAAACTAAAGATGATTCTGATCTAATTCCTGGACGATGTGATCATTTCCTGATAAGAGACGTCTTTATACAAGGGTACCTGCATCTTCATATGTGTCCTGCCATTCACCAACTATGAAGACCTGGATATGTTTTGGAAGGCTGCGACTGCTGCTGTCCCATAGCTGGCAGAGAGTACATTACTTTCAATGCATAGAAGAAGCCCTGAGGACCAGTACTAGTTCTCACATGTTTAAAACTTGTGATAATGCAATGCTTTTTTGTGTCTGCTACCATGTGCCCAAACAAACTGCTGAGAATGAAAGCATTTTCTGCACACAAACATATTTGGAAAGACAAGAACTTTCGAAAAAAAAATATAAAAAAGAATAGCTGGACTGCATTTCAATTCAAAACAAAAGTGGCATACTGTAACATGTCCTTTCATGATAAATAGTTGGTAAATGTTGTATTTGTATGTAGTTTAACAAACAATGTAGGTGGTTTTCAATTTAAACATTCCCTCTTTGTAAAGTCAGAGATGTTGATCTGTATGCAAAGTTATGCAAATTTGCTGCAACATTTTGAAAAACTTATCACAGAATTTGATAACTCTTGCAACAGAATCTTGAAAAATTTGCCACAGGAAACCAGGGGGTTCTAGGTCTAAGCAGAACTAGAACTCAAATTTTAGCACCTTCTTGATAAACAATAAGACAATAATACATTTATTTAATTAAAAATGTTTATATACCGCCTTTACAATTCAAAAGAATTAATCAAAACGGTTTACAACCAAACATACATAATGGATTCATTTTTAAAATAAAAACAAAACGGTTTTCAACCGAACATACATAATGGATAAACTTTAAAATAAGAACGAAATAAAAACTAACATTAAAATAATAATACAATAAGGTTCAAAAATAATACAATAAGGTTCAAAAACAGCATAAATCATTATAATCAAACTATACGTGTAAATAAATAAATAAATACATTGCGAGGAGGAAATGCTATCAGTTTGTATCATCTCCTTTGGAAGCCTGGTCCACATGAATAGCTACTGAAGACAACAGACTCTAAAGACGAATACTACCTAAGGAAAGTAAACAAAGAATCTCTCTGTAAATTTTATAAAATAGTAAGATACTAGGGGCAGTGCCTCTACTTGCTTTGCTTGTCAACCCTACCAGTGGAGTAGGGTGCAGAAGGGGTATGGGGGCATGTTGTGTATGTAGTGTGTGTGTGTGTGTGTGTGTGGGGGGGGGGTATCTATGGCTGGGGTCACTCTTTCCCCGTGCACTCTTGATTTTATCCTCATCTTCTCATGTCTGTGTAAAGACAAAGTCACGGTAGCAGTGTGTGTATATGAGTGTATGTGACATGGGAGGCTTGGCAGTGGTGGTGTGTGTGTGTGTGTGTGTGTGTGTGTGTGTATGTGATGTGTGCATGCAGGGGGTGGCAGTGTGTGTATATGAGTGTATGTGACATGGGAGGCTTGGCAGTGGTGGTGTGTGTGTGTGTGTGTGTGTGTGTGTGTGTATGTGATGTGTGCATGCAGGGGGTGGCAGTGTGTGGGGTTTGGAGGAGTGTGTGTGTGTGTGTGTGGGGGGGGGGGGTATCTATGGCTGGGGTCACTCTTTCCCCGTGCACTCTTGATTTTATCCTCATCTTCTCACGTCTGTGTAAAGACAAAGTCACGGTAGCAGTGTGTGTATATGAGTGTATGTGACATGGGAGGCTTGGCAGTGGTGGTGTGTGTGTGTGTGTGTGTGTGTGTGTGTGGTGGTGTGTGTGTGTGTGTGTGTGTGTGTGTATGTGTGTGGTGGTGTGTGTGTGTGTGTGTGTGTGTGTATGTGATGTGTGCATGCAGGGGGTGGCAGTGTGTGGGGTTTGGAGGAGTGAGTGTGTGTGTGGTGGTGTGTGTGTGTGGTGGGGGAGGGGTTGGTAATGTGTGTTGGGTCTGAGAGGCTGCATGGGGTGATGGCGGGGGGGGGGGGGGGGGGTCAGACATGGGATGTGTCTGCACTCCCACCCGTTTTCCCCCCTCCCATCTCACTCCGGGTACTCGTTCTTCAGCTTTCCCCTCACCATCCTCCCACTCCTTCTTTCTTCCTGCTCCAGCTGAGAGCCAGGGAAACCCCCAGCAGCCGTGCATTACGCCTCCCTTTGCACCCTGGGGTTGCCCCTCCTCAGCGAGCCCCCCCAGTCCTGCTGCCTCTCTCCTGACGTCCCCCCGTTCCTGTCAGCAGATGCGCTGCGGTGTTCCCCTAACATCTCAATCACACCCAGAGCTTACACAGGAAGTCCTTATTGCCTTTATGGTAATAGGCATGGAGACCTTCTTCCACTTCTCAAGGTCAGGCTTCATCATCTTGCACAAGAACCTCCAGCTACTCAGAAACAATAAAAAAACCAAGCAAAAAAATCTCCAGCTCCAAAGTTTCAATATTCACAGTACATTTAGAAATTTCCCACAAAGCTATTCCTTCAGGGAGAGAGGTCATGACAGAACTTCTGTAATCAAAAACACATTTTTATTTTGTTACTGCCGCATACTAGGACACAAAAATTAGAAGCCAGAGAAAAATACTGCTCATGGACCTTGTTTTATGCTTTAAATGTGCCCCTTCCCAATAACCTCTCAGTAGACAGAATATTATTACACTGAAGAGCTTATCACACAGCTCTGCTATAGATATATATATATATATATATATATATTCCACTTATTCTTCCATTTAGAGAGCAGTCATTACACACACACACACACACACACACACACACACACACACACACACACACACACACACACACACACACACACACACACACACACACACACACAGACGGGAGAAACAGTTCATCATAAAAAGTAAAGTTGGATGACTAACGTAAAGGGAATTTGTACAGTAAAGATTAAGTTTAGTGCAAGCCCCTGGGAGAAAGCAGGACCTGTACCACAGGCCATGAGGAGGGCCTTATTCCGGACGTCATGCATTGCGGTGTACAGGGCTGGGGTTCTGCTCTCCTCCAGGACATACATGAAAGGAGATTAACTGCCTTCCACTCAATGTTACTTCCCAGGGATCTGAACCCTTAGAAACAGCAGCCCGTGTCCATCCAGCTGCCTCCACATCAGCACTGCCCATGTCCAGAAGTGCATCTTCCAGGTCAGCAGGCAGACAAGGCAGCCTGGGCATCTTCTCTACCACCTTTACCACCCTGCCTTCCATAGGAAGACTAGGCGATGCCTACAGCTCAGCAGTTTTAGGAGCAACACACAAAGTTCTGCCCTCGTGACACTTTGGCCAGTGCCGGACAGCAGAGAACAGAGCCCTGGGCTTCCTGCTCCAGCCTCTCCCTTCTAAGGCAGACAACATGAGGGAGGAGGTGCCTGGAGCAGGCACTGCAGAAGAAATACTAATCCAGGGATCAGGAGGGCAGGGAGAGGAGGCTGGGGTAGCCACTCTGCTCCCTAATCCAGGGAACAGGAGGGCAGGGAGAGGAGGCTGGGGTAGCCACTCTGCTCCCTAATCCAGGGAACAGGAGGGGAGGGAGAGGAGGCTGGGGTACCCACTCTGCTCCCTAATCCAGGGAACAGGAGGGCAGGGAGAGAAGGCTGGGGTAGCCACTCTGCTCCCTAATCCAGGGAACAGGAGGGGAGGGAGAGGAGGCTGGGGTAGCCACTCTGCTCCCTAATCCAGGGAACAGGAGGGCAGGGAGAGGAGGCTGGGGTAGCCACTCTGTTCCCTAATCCAGGGAACAGGAGGGGAGGGAGAGGAGGCTGGGGTAGCCACTCTGCTCCCTAATCCAGGGAACAGAAGGGGAGGGAGAGGAGGCTGGGGTAGCCACTCTGCTCCCTAATCCAGGGAACAGGAGGTGAAGGAGAAGAGGCTGGGGTAGCCACTCTGCTCCCTAATCCAGGGAACAGGAGGGGAGGGAGAGGAGGCTGGGGTAGCCACTCTGCTCCCTAATCCAGGGAACAGGAGGGCAGAGAGAGGAGGCTGGGGTAGCCACTCTGCTCCCTAATCCAGGGAACAGGAGGGCAGGGAGAGGAGGCTGGGGTACCCACTCTGCTCCCTAATCCAGGGAACAGGAGGGGAGGGAGAGGCGGCTGGGGGTAGCCACTCTGCTCCCTAATCCAGGGAACAGGAGGGCAGGGAGAGGAGCCTGGGGTAGCCACTCTGCTCCCTAATCCAGGGAACAGGAGGGGAGGGAGAGGAGGCTGGGGTAGCCACTCTGCTCCCTAATCCAGGGAACAGGAGGGGAGGGAGGCCACTCTGTTCCCTAATCCAGGGAAACAGGAGGGCAGGGAGAGGAGGCTGGGGTAGCCACTCTGCTCCCTAATCCAGGGAACAGGAGGGGAGGGAGAGGAGGCTGGGGTAGCCACTCTGCTCCCTAATCCAGGGAACAGGAGGGGAGGGAGAGGAGGCTGGGGTAGCCACTCTGCTCCCTAATCCAGGGATCAGGAGGGCAGGGAGAGGAGGCTGGGGTAGCCACTCTGCTCCCTAATCCAGGGAACAGGAGGGGAGGGAGAGGAGGCTGGGGTAGCCACTCTGCTCCCTAATCCAGGGATCAGGAGGGGAGGGACAGGAGGCTGGGGTAGCCACTCTGCTCCCTAATCCAGGGAACAGGAGGGGAGGGAGAGGAGGCTGGGGTAGCCACTCTGCTCCCTAATCCAGGGAACAGGAGGACAGGGAGAGGAGGCTGGTGTAGCCACTCTGCTCCCTAATCAAAGGAACAGGAGGGGAGGGAGAGGAGGCTGGGGTTGCCACTCTGCTCCCTAATCCAGGGAACAGGAAGGGAGGGAGAGGAGGCTGGGGTAGCAACTCTGCTCCCTAATCCAGGGAACAGGAGGGAGAGGAGGCTGGGGTAGCCACTCTGCTCCCTAATCCAGGGAACAGGAGGGCAGGGAGAGGAGGCTGGGGTAGCCACTCTGCTCCCTAATCCAGGGAACAGGAGGGCAGGGAGAGGAGGCTGGGGTAGCCACTCTGCTCCCTAATCCAGGGAACAGGAGGGGAGGGAGAGGAGGCTGGGGTACCCACTCTGCTCCCTAATCCAGGGAACAGGAGGGCAGGGAGAGAAGGCTGGGGTAGCCACTCTGCTCCCTAATCCAGGGAACAGGAGGGGAGGGAGAGGAGGCTGGGGTAGCCACTCTGCTCCCTAATCCAGGGAACAGGAGGGCAGGGAGAGGAGGCTGGGGTAGCCACTCTGTTCCCTAATCCAGGGAACAGGAGGGGAGGGAGAGGAGGCTGGGGTAGCCACTCTGCTCCCTAATCCAGGGAACAGGAGGGGAGGGAGAGGAGGCTGGGGTAGCCACTCTGCTCCCTAATCCAGGGAACAGGAGGTGAAGGAGAGGAGGCTGGGGTAGCCACTCTGCTCCCTAATCCAGGGAACAGGAGGGGAGGGAGAGGAGGCTGGGGTAGCCACTCTGCTCCCTAATCCAGGGAACAGGAGGGCAGAGAGAGGAGGCTGGGGTAGCCACTCTGCTCCCTAATCCAGGGAACAGGAGGGCAGGGAGAGGAGGCTGGGGTACCCACTCTGCTCCCTAATCCAGGGAACAGGAGGGGAGGGAGAGGAGGCTGGGGTAGCCACTCTGCTCCCTAATCCAGGGAACAGGAGGGCAGGGAGAGGAGGCTGGGGTAGCCACTCTGCTCCCTAATCCAGGGAACAGGAGGGGAGGGAGAGGAGGCTGGGGTAGCCACTCTACTCCCTAATCCAGGGAACAGGAGGGGAGGGAGAGGAGGCTGGGGTAGCCACTCTGCTCCCTAATCCAGGGAACAGGAGGGCAGGGAGAGGAGGCTGGGGTAGCCACTCTGCTCCCTAATCCAGGGAACAGGAGGGGAGGGAGAGGAGGCTGGGGTAGCCACTCTGCTCCCTAATCCAGGGAACAGGAGGGGAGGGAGAGGAGGCTGGGGTAGCCACTCTGCTCCCTAATCCAGGGATCAGGAGGGCAGGGAGAGGAGGCTGGGGTAGCCACTCTGCTCCCTAATCCAGGGAACAGGAGGGGAGGGAGAGGAGGCTGGGGTAGCCACTCTGCTCCCTAATCCAGGGAACAGGAGGGGAGGGACAGGAGGCTGGGGGTAGCCACTCTGCTCCCTAATCGAGGGAACAGGAGGGGAGGGAGAGGAGGCTGGGGTAGCCACTCTGCTCCCTAATCCAGGGAACAGGAGGACAGGGAGAGGAGGCTGGTGTAGCCACTCTGCTCCCTAATCAAAGGAACAGGAGGGGAGGGAGAGGAGGCTGGGGTTGCCACTCTGCTCCCTAATCCAGGGAACAGGAAGGGAGGGAGAGGAGGCTGGGGTAGCAACTCTGCTCCCTAATCCAGGGAACAGGAGGGAGAGGAGGCTGGGGTAGCCACTCTGCTCCCTAATCCAGGGAACAGGAGGGCAGGGAGAGGAGGCTGGGGTAGCCACTCTGCTCCCTAATCCAGGGAACAGGAGGGGAGGGAGAGGAGGCTGGGGTAGCCACTCTGCTCCCTAATCCAGGGAACAGGAGGGGAGGGAGAGGAGGCTGGGGTAGCCACTCTGCTCCCTAATCCAGGGAACAGGAGGGGAGAGAGAGGAGGCTGGTGTAGCCACTCTGCTCCCTAATCCAGGGAACAGGAGGGGAGGGAGAGGAGGCTGGGGTAGCCACTCTGCTACCTAATCCAGGGAATAGGAGGGGAGGGAGAGGAGGCTGGGGTAGCCACTCTGCTACCTAATCCAGGGAACAGGAGGGGAGGGAGAGGAGGCTGGGGTAGCCACTCTGCTCCCTAATCCAGGGAACAGGAGGGAAAGGAGAGGAACTGGGGTAGCCACTCTGCTCCCTAATACAGGCAACAGGAGGGGAGGGAGAGGAGGCTGGGATAGCCAATCTGCTACCTAATCCAGGGAACAGGAGGGGAGGGAGAGGAGGCTGGGGTAGCCACTCTGCTACCTAATCCAGGGAACAGGAGGGTAGGGAGAGGAGGCTGGGGTAGCCACTCTGCTCCCTAATCCAGGGAACAGGAGGGGAGGGAGAGGAGGCTGGGGTAGCCACTCTGCTCCCTAATCCAGGGAACAGGAGGGGAGGGAGAGGAGGCTGGGGTAGCCACTCTGCTCCCTAATCCAGGGAACAGGAGGGGAGGGAGAGGAGGCTGGGGGAGACAAGAGTTCAGTTTTGGTTTGTATATTTCTGTCGATAATTTGTCGTCACTTACACTCTGTATTTGGTGAGGGTTCTGCTCTGTTCTGTGTGCGACCAGCATGAGGAATTCTGCTTATGTGTAATTTCTATGTGCTCCAGCTTCTTCCGCTGGAGTTGAATTGCTAATAATACATTTGCATTTTTAGACCACTTTTCCAAATAGTGCTTAAGGTACATTACAGTACTTTTATAATTCAGGTATAATACCTCCTTGCCCCAAAGAGCTTACAGTGTAAGTGGGTAAATGAGCCTAGAGAAGCTAAAGATCATACAGAGTGTCTGTAGGGATGTGGTTGCCCTGGACTTGCTAAAGATCATACAGAGCGTCGGTAGGGATGTGCTTTCCCTAGACTTGCTAAAGATCATACAGAGTGTCGGTAGGGATGCGCTTTCCCTAGACTTGCTAAAGATCATACAGAGTGTCGGTAGGGACGCGCTTTCCCTGGACTTGCTAAAGATCATACAGAGTGTCGGTAGGGATGCGCTTTCCCTAGACTTGCTAAAGATCATACAGAGTGTCGGTAGGGATGTTGTTGCCCTAGACTTGCTAAAGATCATACAGAGTGTCAGTAGGGATGCGCTTTCCCTAGACTTGCTAAAGATCATACAGAGTGTCGGTAGGGACGTGCTTTCCCTAGACTTGCTAAAGATCATACAGAGCGTCGGTAGGGATGCGCTTTCCCTAGACTTGCTAAAGATCATACAGAGCGTCGGTAGGGACGCGCTTTCCCTAGACTTGCTAAAGATCATACAGAGCGTCGGTAGGGACGCGCTTTCCCTAGACTTGCTAAAGATCATACAGAGCGTCGGTAGGGACGCGCTTTCCCTAGACTTGCTAAAGATCATACAGAGCGTCGGTAGGGACGTGCTTTCCCTAGACTTGCTAAAGATCATACAGAGTGTCGGTAGGGATGTGGTTGCCCTAGACTTGCTAAAGATCATACAGAGTGTCGGTAGGGATGCGCTTTCCTTAGACTTGCTAAAGATCATACAGAGTGTCGGTAGGGATGCGCTTTCCCTAGACTTGCTAAAGATCATACAGAGCGTCGGTAGGGACGCGCTTTCCCTAGACTTGCTAAAGATCATACAGAGCGTCGGTAGGGACGCGCTTTCCCTAGACTTGCTAAAGATCATACAGAGCGTCGGTAGGGACATGCTTTCCCTAGACTTGCTAAAGATCATACAGAGTGTCGGTAGGGATGTGGTTGCCCTAGACTTGCTAAAGATCATACAGAGTGTCGGTAGGGATGTGCTTTCCTTAGACTTGCTAAGATCATACAGAGTGTCGGTAGGGATACGCTTTCCCTAGACTTGCTAAAGATCATACAGAGTGTCGGTAGGGATGTGGTTGCCCTAGACTTGCTAAAGATCATACAGAGTGTCGGTAGGGATGCGCTTTCCCTAGACTTGCTAAAGATCATACAGAGTGTCGGTAGGGATGCGCTTTCCCTAGACTTGCTAAAGATCATACAGAGCGTCGGTAGGGATGCGCTTTCCCTAGACTTGCTAAAGATCATACAGAGCGTCGGTAGGGATGCGCTTTCCCTAGACTTGCTAAAGATCATACAGAGCGTCGGTAGGGACCCGCTTTCCCTAGACTTGCTAAAGATCATACAGAGCGTCGGTAGGGACGCGCTTTCCCTAGACTTGCTAAAGATCATACAGAGTGTCGGTAGGGATGTGGTTGCCCTAGACTTGCTAAAGATCATACAGAGTGTCGGTAGGGATGTGCTTTCCTTAGACTTGCTAAAGATCATACAGAGTGTCGGTAGGGATGCGCTTTCCCTAGACTTGCTAAAGATCATACAGAGCGTCGGTAGGGACGTGCTTTCCCTAGACTTGCTAAAGATCATACAGAGTGTCGGTAGGGATGTGGTTGCCCTAGACTTGCTAAAGATCATACAGAGTGTCGGTAGGGATGTGCTTTCCTTAGACTTGCTAAAGATCATACAGAGTGTCGGTAGGGATGTGCTTTCCCTAGACTTGCTAAAGATCATACAGAGTGTCGGTAGGGACGTGCTTTCCCTGGACTTGCTAAAGATCATACAGAGTGTCGGTAGGGATGTGCTTTCCCTAGACTTGCTAAAGATCATACAGAGTGTCGGTAGGGACGTGCTTTCCCTAGACTTGCTAAAGATCATACAGAGTGTCGGTAGGGACGTGCTTTCCCTAGACTTGCTAAAGATCATACAGAGTGTCGGTAGGGATGTGGTTGCCCTAGACTTGCTAAAGATCATACAGAGTGTCGGTAGGGACGTGCTTTCCCTAGACTTGCTAAAGATCATACAGAGTGTCGGTAGGGACGCGCTTTCCCTAGACTTGCTAAAGATCATACAGAGCGTCGGTAGGGACGTGCTTTCTCTAGACTTGCTAAAGATCATACAGAGTGTCGGCAGGGATGTGGTTGCCATAGACTTGCTAAAGATCATACAGAGTGTCATAAGAACATAAGAAATTGCCGTGCTGGGTCAGACCAAGGGTCCATCAAGCCCAGCATCCTGTTTCCAACAGAGGCCAAACCAGGCCACAAGAACCTTGCAATTACCCAAACACTAAGAAGATCCCATGCTACTGATGCAATTAATAGCAGTGGCTATTCCCTAAGTAAAATTGATTAATAGCCATTAATGGACTTCTCCTCCAAGAACTTATCCAAAACCTTTTTGAACCCAGCTACACTAACTGCACTAACCACATCCTCTGGCAACAAATTCCAGAGCTTTATTGTGCGTTGAGTGAAAAAGAATTTTCTCCAATTAGTCTTAAATGTGCTACTTGCTAACTTCATGGAATGCCCCCTAGTCCTTCTATTATTCGAAAGTGTAAATAACCCAGTCACATCTACTCGTTCAAGACCTCTCATGATCTTAAAGACCTCTATCATATCCCCCCTCAGCTATCTCTTCTCCAAGCAGAACAGCCCTAACCTCTTCAGCCTTTCCTCATAGGGGAGCTGTTCCATCCCCCTTATCATTTTGGTTGCCCTTCTCTGTACCTTCTCCATCGCAACTATATCTTTTTTGAGATGCGGCGACCAGAATTGTACACAGTATTCAAGGTGCGGTCTCTCCATGGAGCGATACAGAGGCATTATGACATTTTCCGTTCTATTAACCATTCCCTTCCTAATAATTCCTAACATTCTGTTTGCTTTTTTGACTGCTGCAGCACACTGAGCTGACGATTTTAAAGTATTATCCACTATGATGCCTAGATCTTTTTCCTGGGTGGTAGCACCTAATATGGAACCTAACATCGTGTAACTACAGCAAGGGTTATTTTTCCCTATATGCATCACCTTGCACTTGTCCACATTAAATTTCATCTGCCATTTGGATGCCCAATCTTCCAGTTTGCAAGGTCCTCCTGTAATGTATCACAGTCTGCTTGTGATTTAACTACTCTGAATAATTTTGTATCATCCGCAAATTTGATAACCTCACTCGTCGTATTCCTTTCAGATGTTTAAACAAGCATTCCCGGACTCCAACTAATGTCTCACAACATCAACATTTATAACACAGCCAGCTCAAATTCAGCTCTTTGTAAATATTTTTAGCTGTTAACCTTTTCTTTTATTTCTCTCCTCTCCTAGTTTAATCATCCTTGTTATTTGTAACTGCTTTCTTCCGCACTATAGTTCTTGTCTGAAGTTTAATATGCACCCCTGTTTAACTGTAAACCAGCATGATGTGATTATATCATGAATGCTGGTATATAAAAACCGTAAATAAATAAATAAACAAATAAATAAATATATATTGAAAAGCACCGATCCAAGTACAGACCCCTTTGGCACTCCACTGTGTAACCTTTTCCACTGAGAAAATTGACCATTTAATCTTACTCTCTGTTTCCTGTCTTTTAAGCAGTTTGTAATCCACGAAAAGACTTCACCTCCTATCCCATGACTTTTTAGTTTTCGTAGAAGCCTCTCATGAGGGACTTTGTAAAACGCCTTCTATAAATACAAAAACACTACATCTACCGGTTCACCTTTATCCACATGTTTATTAACCCCTTCAAAAAAATGAAGCAGATTTGTTAATCCATGTTGACTGTGTCCCATTAAATCATGTCTTTCTATATGCTCTACGATTTTGATCTTGAGACTAGTTTCCACTATTTTTCCCAGCACTGAAGTCAGGCTCACTGGTCTATAGTTACCTGGATCGCCCCTGGAGCCTTTTTTAAATATTGGGGTTACATTGGCCACCCTCCATCTTCAGGTACAATGGATGATTTTAATGATAGGTTACAAATTTTAACTAATAGATCAGAAATTTCATTTTTTAGTTCCTTCAGAACCCTAGGATGCATACGATCTGGTCTAGGACTCTTTAGTTTGTCAATCTGGCCTACTACATCTTCCAGGTTCACAGTGATTTCGTTCAGTTTGTCTGACTCATCACCCCTGAAAACCACCTCCGGAACTGGTATCTCCCCAATATCCTCATTAGTAAACACAGAGGCAAAGAATTCATTTAGTCTTTCTGCAATGGCCTTCTCTTCCCTAAGAGCCCCTTTAACCCCTCTGTCATCTAATGGTCAAACCGACTCCCTCACAGGTTTCTTGCTTTGGATATATTTTGAAAAGTTTTTATTATGACTGCACCTCTAGGATTGTGTTTTTAAACAATGTCCAACACTGTGGCTACCAGTAAGAAGTGAAAAGGCATAGTTTCTGGTCTTGTACTTTAACAGTTCTCATTAGGTAGAGTTCAATCAAGCAGGGGTTTCAGAATTAACAAATAGATATACATTTTTGTTTTCAGATACTGGAAATTCACAGATGATTATGCTGCATTTAGCAAGCTGTTAATTAACAACAGATGAAGTCTTAAGACACTGAATTGGAAAATCGACATATAAAGCTTAGACAAATGTCTGCTTAAAAAGATTAGTTTGAAAAATCTTTAATACATTAATAACCGGATATAGGAATTAATACCAATATTGTGTACAACATTAAATTTTTCTAGTAGAATCAGCAATAAGAGATCTCTTCACTAAAGAGAGTCCATAGTATCAACGCAAGAATAGTTATGAACAATATTTTCCCCTGAGGAAGCCTGGACAGCGAAACAGAGGCCTTTGTACGGACAAAGCAGGATATAGCAGAAGTAGAACAGAGAGTACAGAACCATCATTGGAACAACAGTCCTGTGAAACAATTACAAAGTATCCTTTCATGTGGACTGTGATTCCACTGTATCCCACAGTCCTGTGAAACAATTACAAAGTATCCTTTCATGTGGACTGTGATTCCACTGTATCCCACAGTCCTGTGAAACAATTACAATTATCCTTTCATGTGGACTGTGATTCCACTGTATCCCACAGTCCTGTGAAACAATTACAAAGTGTCCTTTCATGTGGACTGTGATTCCACTGTATCCCACAGTCCTGTGAAACAATTACAATTATCCTTTCATGTGGACTGTGATTCCACTGTATCCCACAGTCCTGTGAAACAATTACAAAGTGTCCTTTCATGTGGACTGTGATTCCACTGTATCCCACAGTCCTGTGAAACAATTACAATTATCCTTTCATGTGGACTGTGATTCCACTGTATCCCACAGTCCTGTGAAACAATTACAAAGTATCCTTTCATGTGGACTGTGATTCCACTGTATCCCACAGTCCTGTGAAAAAATTACAAAGTGTCCTTTCATGTGGACTGGGATTCCACTGTATCCCACAGTCCTGTGAAACAATTACAAAGTGTCCTTTCATGTGGACCGTGATTCCACTGTATCCCACAGTCCTGTGAAACAATTACAAAGTGTCCTTTCATGTGGACTGTGATTCCACTGTATCCCCTTTCTAATGAAGGTGTCTTCCATGTGACTCATTTGCAATTCTCAAAGCATCTTTCTTGAAGTCCAGCTCTATTGCAAGTGTATCATTGTTTGATTACAAGCACTTTGTATATATTTTGACAATGTTTTGCGTCGTTATTTATACATGTAATAACTGCATAACATTTCAGAGAGTTTAGAAGTGGTGTAAATGAGGAACAATTGACTAGGGCAATTAATAAGTAAATGTGTGTGTTATTGTGCCAATTTTATTTTTTGAATAGTTTTTATATTCTTTGCCATTGTGTAATAAAGCTTGCAACAACATTAAGCATCTTTCAAATTATTTAAAGCACTAGTGGCGTTGCTTACCCTATTTTAGAATTCTCTGATGAATATACCATTTTAGGTACCACATATCATTTTTATTTTATTTAAAGCCTATATATATATATATATATATATATATATATATATATATATATAATAGAGGTCTTTAAGATAATGAGAGGTCTTGAACGAGTAGATGTGAATCGGTTATTTACACTTTTGAATAATAGAAGTTTACTTAGGGAACAGCCACTGCTATTTATTGCATCAGTAGCATGGGATCTTCTTGGTATTTGGGTAGTTGCCAGGTTCTTGTGGCCTGGTTTGGCCTCTGTTGGAAACAGGATGCTGGGCTTGATGGACCTTTGGTCTGACCCGGCATGGCAATTTCTTATGTTCATATATATATATATATATATATATATATATATATATATATATATATATATATATATATATAGATATATAGATAGATAGATATAAAACCACATATACATCAATAATACATATTTATATACAGATATTTATTCTCTAATTCCATGTATTCTTCCATTTATTTTCTAATCATAGCTATCTTCCAAATTCTTGCATTCTAGTATCAAATAGAGCTGTTATATAGCTCTTTAAATATTTTACCCACCTTCAAAAAAGGTGAAAAATAAAACAGTGAAAAGGAAATTGAGTCATGGTGTTACCTATTTCATTTCAAATCCCTGTACATTTTTTCTGTACCCCTTGGCAAACCATGGCTATTTTATTTTATTTTTTTTACAGTTTACAATGGTGTGATATCATCTGGGCTTTTTAGTTGAAGTGTTTCTGCAATGAAAATGTTTATATCAACTTTCATCAATTCCACCAAGCATGATCAGTTTTAAATAAAAAGATAGTAAGATGAAGGGAGCATAGACTCCAGCCTTGCAACAGGACTAATCTTTTTGTGGAATATATGAGATATATCACCTAATGGTGCAGACGTGACCATGTATACAAATATTAAGGGACTTATATACTATAGCATATTCAAATCAACAGGAAATATGCATTACTTGCCGACTGTACTGCCCAAGTTAAAGTGATGTCTAATGCAGCTTTTACTAAACAGATAAGATGAAGAATATTGCTGCATGGCCATTTTAACGCAGCAGCACTCGGTCCCCTGCAAACTGCTTTTAACAGATAGGAGATGTGGGCCCTGGGAACCTGATGTGAGAAACACGGTGGGAGCACTCCCCAAACATTCAGATCCACCTGTCCACTGAAGTGTCTCATTGCAATCCTGCCCTGCTTTCTCAGTCCCAGCTAACCAAACTATCCCAACACCTTTCTCCCTCTCACCAAGGGACACCACCACACCGGGACTGGGGAAAAAGCAGGGAGACAAGTGTGTCCTATGCTCCTGTCACTTCGCTGGTCCTTGCTAGAATTGTTTGCCCTTTCAACCACATGTTGCATTCATCTGCTCTTCAAAGTTTAAACTGCAACGACTGATAAAGCAGTAGAAGCAAGATAGGCTGCTCTTCCCTCACTAGTGCTTCCCCAGTCTTTAGGAAGCGGTGGGGTGCTGAAGGGACATTTCAGTATGGGATGGATAGCAGGCATGGAAGTGCAATCAGACACTTTGGAGCGGGGCATTAGTGGTTGGCTGGTTATGGTCTTTTAGTGGGAGGAAAACTCTGGACACTGCCCCCCCCCTCCCCAATTGTTAACTGCTAACATATTAACCCAGTCAGCAAGCTAGAATCAAACTATAGCTTTGAAAGCATGGTTAAAATTCCCTCTGCAACATGGCCAAGGAAACATTGGTTCTTACCTGCTAATTTTCTTTCCTCAAGTTCATAGACTAGTCTAGAGGATTGCATTTTTCTCCCCTACCAGCAGATGGAGACAGAACAAAAGCTTTACTTTACTGCTAGTAAATAAGCCAGTGTGCCACCTGCAGTCCTTCAATATAATCTATAATCAAACGATGCATAAACCAATTAACGCCCTCATTCTCAAACAGTAGAAAGCTAAAAACCATCAGTAACCATATGTCCAACCAGCAAATCCCCTCCAACAGGAGGAATTTCAATGCCAAACCATAAAAACATAAGAAATTGCCATGCTGGGTCAGACCAAGGATCCATCAAGCCCAGCATCCTGTTTCCAACAGAGGCCAAACCAGGCCACAAGAACCTGGCAAGTACCCAAACACTCCCATGCTACTGATGCAATTAATAGCAGTGGCTATTCTCTAACAGGCCAATTCAGTAAAGTCCGTGAGAGAGCGGACGAATGCCCGCTCTTCCGGCGCGCGCACCGGCCCCTCGCCGGTGCGCACGATGCAGTATTCAAATTAGGTGGCGCGCTAGAAACGGGGAAAAGAAGGGGCGGCTGTCAGCGGGTTTGACAGCCGACGCTCAATTTTGCCGGTGTCGGTTCTCGAGCCCGCTGACAGCCACGGGCTCAGAAACTGGACGCCGGCAAAATTGAGCGTCCGGTTTTCGGCTCGACAGCCTCGGGCCGAATTCAAATATATATTTTTTTTTTTACTCTTCAGGACCTCCGACTTAATATCGCCATGATATTAAGTCGGAGGGTGCACAGAAAAGCAGTTTTTACTGCTTTTCTGTGCACTTTCCCGGCGCTAATTTCTGAAAGTAAAATGTGCGGCTTGGCTGCACATTTTACTTTCTGTATCCCATGCGCATACCTAATAGGGCCATCAACATGCATTTGTATGTTGAGGGCGCTATTAGGTGCTGCGGGTTGGATGCGCGTTTTCCTCCCCTTACTGAATAAGGGGTAAGGGAAAACGCGCATCCAATAGCAGGCCAACAGTCGGAGCGCACTGTACCGTATCGGCCTGTAAGTGAACTTAATAGCAGGTAATGGACTTCTCCTAGAAGAACTTATCCAATCCTTTTTTAAACACAGCTACACTAACTGCACTAACCACATCCTCTGGCAACAAATTCCAGAGTTTAATTGTGCGTTGAGTGAAAAAGAACTTTCTCCGATTAGTCTTAAATGTGCTACTTGCTAACTTCATGGAGTGCCCCCTAGTCCTTCTATTATCCGAAAGAGTAAATAACATAGAAACACAGAAACATAAAAATGATGGCAGAAGAAGACCAAGTGGCCCATCCAGTCTGCCCAGAAAGCTTTCACACTTATTTTCTCATACTTATCTGTTTCTCTGACCGCTGAGGTCAGGGCTCTCATTGGTAATTTTTTGGTTCTAATTTTCTTCCACCCCCGCCTTTGTTGTAGAGAGGAGCTGCTGGAGCTGCATCAAATTGAAGTATCAAGCCTAATAATTCCTAACATTCTGTTTGCTTTTTTGACTGCTGCAGCACATTGAGCTGATGATTTCAATGTGTTATCCACTATGATGCCTAGATCTTTTTCCTGGGTGGTAGCTCCTAAAATGGAACCTAACTGTGTAACTACAGCAAGGGTTATTTTTCCCTATATGCAACACCTTGCACTTGTCCACATTAAATTTCATCTGCCATTTGGATGCCCAATCTTCCAGTCTCACAAGGTCCTCCTGTAATATATCACAATCTGCTTGTGATTTAACTACTCTGAATAATTTTGTATCATCCTCAAATTTGATAACCTCACTCGTCGTATTCCTTTCCAGGTCATTTATAAATATATTGAAAAGCACCGGTCCAAGTACAGATCCCCGAGGCACTCCACTGTTTACCCTTTTCCACTGAGAAAATTGACCATTTAATCCTACTCTCTGTTTCCTGTCTTTTAACCAGTTTGTAATCCACGAAAGGACATTGCCTCCTATCCCATGACTTTTTAGTTTTCTTAGAAGCCTCTCATGAGGGACTTTGTCAAACGCCTTCTGAAAATGCAAATACACTACATCTACCGGTTCACCTTTATCCACATGTTTATTAACCCCTTCAAAAAAATGAAGCAGATTTGTTAGGCAAGACTTCCCTTGGGTAAATCCATGTTGACTGTGACCCATTAAACCATGTCTTTCTATGCTCTACGATTTTGATCTTGAGAATAGTTTCCAATATTTTTCCCGGCACTGAAGTCTATAGTTACCTGGATCACCCCTGGAGCCCTTTTTAAATATTGGGATTACATTGGCCATCCTCCAGTCTTCAGGTACAATGGATGATTTTAATGATAGGTTACAAATTTTAACTAATAGATCAGAAATTTCATTTTTTAGTTCCTTCAGTACCCTAGGATGCATACCATCTGGTCCAGGTGTTTTGCTACTCTTTAGTTTGTTAATTTGGCCTACTATATCTTCCAGGTTCACAGTGATTTGGTTCATTTCATCTGACTCATCACCCTTGAAAACCATCTCCGGAACTGGTATCTCCCCAACATCCTCATTAGTAAATACGGAGGCAAAGAATTCATTTAGTCTTTCTGCAATGGCCTTGTCTTCCCTAAGAGCCCCTTTAACCCCTCTGTCATCTAATGGTCCAACCGACTCCCTCACAGGTTTCTTGCTTTGGATATATTTTAAAAAGTTTTTATTATGAGTTTTTGCCTCTATAGCCAACTTCATTTCAAATTTTCTCTTCGCCTGTCTGATCAATGTTTTACACTTAACTTGACAATGTTTATGTTTTATCCTATTTTCTTCAGATGGATCCTTCTTCCAATTTTTGAAGGATGTTTTATTGGCTAAAATAGCCTCTTTCATCTCACCTTTTAACCATGATGGTAATCATTTTGCCTTCCTTCCACCTTTCTTAATGCATGGAATACATATGGACTGTGCCTCTAGGATTGTATTTTTAAACAATGTCCAAGCCTGTTGAACACTTAACTTTTGCAGCTGTACCTTTCAGTTTTTTTCTATTTTCCTCATTTTATCAAAGTTTCCCTTTTGAAAGTTTAGTGTTAGAGCTGCAGATTTACTTATTGTCCCCCTTCCAGTTATTAGTTTAAATTTGATCATGTTATGATCACTGTTGCCAAGTGGCCCCACCACCATTACCTCTCTCACCAAATCCTGCGTTCCACTAAGAATTAAATCTAAAATAGCTCCCTCTCTTGTTGGTTCCTGGTGCAATTGCTCCATGAAGCAATCATTTATTACATCCAGGAACTTTATGTCTCTAGCAAGTCCTGATGTTACATTTACCCAGTCAATATTGGGGTAATTGAAATCTAAACAAAACAAAAATTCCAGCGTGCAAGAAACAGGTAACCAAGTCCATCAGGAAACTTATAGTCAATTTTTTATTGAGATAATGCTTTCAAACAATCATTCATGGCAACTCCATAGTTCTTCAAACATGCAAGTGAAAAGTCCCCCGACACGGTCCGTGTTTCGCGGTAGCTGCATCGGGAGGGACCCACGGTTAATTTCATCTTATATATTCATCGTGGAGCGATGAAATTAACCGTGGGTCCCTCCCGATGCAGCTACCGCGAAACACGGACCGTGTCGGGGGACTTTTCACTTGCATGTTTGAAGAACTATGGAGTTGCCATGAATGATTGTTTGAAAGCATTATCTCAATAAAAAATTGACTATAAGTTTCCTGATGGACTTGGTTACCTGTTTCTTGCACGCTGGAATTTTTGATTTGATTGATGTGCAAGACGTTTCTGCTTTACGTCTCTGCTTGGTTGGTAATTGAAATCTCCCATTATTATTGCACTGCCAAATTGGTTAGCTTCCTTGATTTCTCTTAGCATTTCATCATTACATTAGACAGGAAACTGAAACTTCAGGAACAGGTCCATTAGTTGTTATACCTGAGGAGTCCCAGGGACTGGGATTATCTTCGGGGCCTGGATTCCATATATCTGTGATAGACCTGGTTTCTTGGGTTTTTGCTTACATGAGACCATTTTAGAGAGCTCTTCTGTTGTGGTAGAGCCCCCCTTGGAGGACTTCAAGATCAGGTTGCCCCTATCTGGGGAAGTCAGATAATCTTTCCTGATGGCTCTCGCAGAACAGTTTGACCAAAGATGTGGAGCCGAAAATCCAGGATTGGATCATAGTGACGCCAGATGCCAGTGTAAAGGGCTGGGTGACCATTTGCAGGGGAAGATGGAGCAGGGCCTGTAGTTGGCTTCAGAAGTTCTGTGGTCTATCAATCGTTTGGAAACAGGAGCAATCCAGAAAGCATATATTAACAAAAGTAGGCACCAAGAGCCCAGTGCTTACACCCATTTCAAAATGCACCCTCAGTTATGTGATGGAAGTAGCTTGCTGTTGGCAAAATTTATAACCCATCCTAAGATCTGCAACATCTGTGCCACCTTGTGAACAGACTGCTGGAAACTGTCCTTCAACTTTGCTCGAATAAGCCAGTCGTCCAAATAAGAAGGAACCAAAATACCTTCTTCTTGCAAGGTTGCAGCCACCACGACTATTACCTTAAAAAACATGCAAGGTGCTGTAGGCAACCCAAATGGAAGAGCTTGAAATTGAAAATGCCCCATCCCCCACCTCAAGCACCTCAAACCTGAGGCACTTTTGATTATCTCTCTGAATAGGGATATGAAGATAGGCCTCTGACAGATCTAAGGATGCCAAGAACTCTCTTTTCTGACCACAGTGACAACTGAGCACAGAGTTTCCATCCGAAAGTAGGGCAACTGTAAGGATGCATTCACTACTTGAGGTCCACAATAGGCCGATAAATGCCCTCCTCATTGGGCATGACAAAATAAATGCAATATCTTTCCTGACCTCTTTTTGCCTCAGGGAGTGGAAGAACCACACCCAACTGAAGGAGTTGGTCCAACATGGATCAAACTGCAACTTTTTTCCATCTTCATGGAACACGAAGATACCATGAAGGCCTTGAGCACTGGATGAGCAAATTCTAAGATCTAGCCAGCCCTTATGACAAAAGGATCCACTGATTTATCATCTTGATATACTCTTTGTAAAAATGAGCCAAGCCCCCACCCCATTCGCACATATAGAGAGTGGACCAATTGAATCTCACCACGCTCCTTTACGACCTCCCGCACTGGGTCCTGAACTCTTGCAAAAAAAATCTTCTGGCTCCCCTGAAAGAACTGGCATTTCCTGTATACTGACAGTGTAAAGAGGAACCTTTCCCCAGCTAATGCTACCTGGTCTCCCTAAACTTCTGCGTGCTGGGGAAGGACTTTTGTCCTGCTTTGGGCTTATCCTCCAGCAACTTATAAGACTTCGACTCTCCAAGATGTTTCACCAGCTGTTCCAAATTTTCTACACAAAGAAGCTTCCCTTTAAAAGGGAGACTACCCAGTTGTGATTTGAACTGCACAGCAGCCACCCAGTAATGCAACCAAAGAAACCTGCTAGGAAATCAAACAAGGCATCTGCTATAAAGGCCAAACCAGATTCTAGGTGCTCTACCTCTTTCTCTGAAAAAGATCCCTCAGAATTCACCACAAGAATCTGTTGCACCCAACATAGGCATAAGCCATGAAGTTACTACAGACCATACCCGGATCCCCAAGGCTGAGACCTCAGACATCTTCTTGAAATGAAGCTCCATCTATCAATCTTGGGAATCTCTAAGGGTTGCACAATCTTCAACCAGAAAAGTGGTGGCCAAAACTAGGTCATCTACCTTGGGCAGTTTTAACAGTTCTAGAGTATATTCCGTCCTAACTTCAAACCAGATTCCAGAGTATCCCATTCCCTAAACAACAGGGCCTTAACTGTCCAATGGAAGGGAAAAGCCTTAGCAGAACCTGTAAGCCCCTCCAATATGGGATCCTCTAGTGGGGAAGGATGCTTTGCACCAGGACCTTTCCCAGCTAGGAAGGCCCAACATCAGCAAAACAAGCTCTGGGGAAAAGAATTCATCTCAATCCAAATCCAGTAACCCAGAAGCACCCCTTGAGAATTCCTGGGTAATTTCCAAAATCCCCCCTAAAGGAAATAACTGAGAAGAAGCAGCTCCCTCCCTTGCCATCCCTTTACTGTGGGAGAGGAGTCCAAAATGCCCACGGTTCCCAAGCTCCAGAGCTCCCCAAGACTTCCAACTTCTGCTCTATGGGCCTGCAGCTTCTTAGTAGCCAATCTCCTCCCTTCCACAGTGGGCCCCAGAACAACCCTCCCCAACACCCACACAAGTCCCACACAACCCTGAAGCACCGCTTCCCGCATTAATTAGGCGCAGCCATGTTGTCAGCTATGCACCAAAAACAGACCCAAACACTGGAAACCTTGGCGGGCCGGTCTCCTCTTACCATGGTTGAAAAGCCCTCATACAATCCATACCACCGACAGAACTCAAGCAAATGGCCTCCTCCACGGGAGCCCCAGCCTACCTCTGAACCCCTCAGCTGGCCTGCCTCAGCCCTTCCAGAGCTGCTCAGTTTTATTTTTTTAAACTTCATTTAAAGACATGACACCCCCCCCCCCCCAAAAAAAAAACAAACCCAGTGACACAAGGCCCCAGAAAGGAAAAAAATACTTTCCTTGTATCAGACTTGCCAGAAGGATCCAGTGGAGCTTAGAAGCAAGAAGAGATGAGCTTAGGGAATGAGAAAACCAGACCACTGGGGTTCAATTCTAGGACAGGGCACCAGCCAAACAAGGGCTACCGACCCCCTGCTTGCCCCTACTCTACCAGGGGGATGAGCCCAATCCAGGAGCTAACACTCCTATGAGTAATTTAAAGCTCAAATCGGACTGCAGGTTTTGCACCTCCCCATCTGCTGGAGACAGAGAATATTGAAGAACTTACTGCAGGTTGCACGCTATCTTATGTTCCGGTAGTACAATAATATATATATATATATAATCTGGCAGTGTTAAGGTGGGGTTAGAAAATTATTCACACCCAAAGAAGTAACTGGCAACCAGCTAAAAGTTCAAATAGCTGAAAAGCTGAGGGTAATCAGCACAGGGAAATCTCCTTTCCTTCCTTGTGAATGAGTAGTTTTCCATTATTGTGCCTTTCTATATTTGCTGTATGGTGCCAGAATAAAAATTACAGAAGAAAGAGGTTTGGTTGTTACTGCTCATTGTGTCAGCTATTGACTAGCAATTTCTTTATTATCTTTTCAATGACTAATTCTTGGGTGTATGTACTACTGAAGTGCTTTAAAAGGTGTTTAACAAACACATGTTGCATAATGTGCAGTACCAGTCACAGAAGCCGCGCTAAAACCAATGTGATCGTGTTACATTTTCATGCCACTGCCAATTTAAATATAGAAATATGGCAATGAGCTTATTATTACTCATTACTGAGGTATTTGCAAAGGTGCATTAAATTTGCCTTCCTTATCATCCCCTACATCAGTCTAGATGATTTAGTTTCTCTCTCCTACCAGCAGATGGAGACAGAGAAGGTAGGCTTATATATATATATATATATATATATATATAAATTAAAAAAGATCTATACCTCTCTCTCTCTCTCTCTCTCTCTCTATATATATATATATATATATATATATAAAAATTAAAAAAGATCTATACCTCTATATATATCTATATCTATCTATCTATATATATATAAATTTAAAAAGATCTATACCTCTCTATATATATCTATATACACACACACACAAACTTCCGATTGCTAAATGAACAGAAATATATTACCACATTTTAAATACCTTTTGGAGTCTTACTAGCAGGTCGATCCAGTAAAGTGTGCTCCGTCGGAGCGCACTGTCAGCCTGCTCTGGACGCGTGTTTTCCCTTACCCCTTATTCAGTAAGGGGAGGAAAACACGCGGCCCTCCCGCGGCACCTAATAGCGCCCTCAACATGCAAATGCATGTTGATGGCCCTATTAGGTATTCCCGAGCGATCCAGTAAGTAAAATGTGCAGCCAAGCCGCACATTTTACTCTAAGAAATTAGCGTCGCCCAAAGGTCGGCGCTAATTTCTTCCGGCGCCAGGGAAGTGCACAGAAAAGCAGTAAAAACTGCTTTTCTGTGCACCCTCCGACTTAATATCATAGCGATATTAAGTCGGAGGTCCCCAAAAGTAAAAAAAAAAAAAAAAAAAAATTTTGAATTCGGCCCGCGGCTGTCGGGCCGAAAACCGGACGCTCAATTTTGCCGGCGTCCGGTTTCCGAGCCCGTGGCTGTCAGCGGGCTCGAGAACCGACGCCGGCAAAATTGAGCGTCGGCTGTCAAACCCGCTGACAGCCGCCGCTCCAGGCCAAAAGGAGGCGCTAGGGACGCGCTAGTGTCCCTAGCGCCTCCTTTTCCTCGTTTGCACCGCGTCGCCTAATTTAAATACTGGATCGCTCGCACCGGCGAGGGGCCGGTGCGCGCGCCGGGAGAGCGGGCGTTAGTCCGCTCTCCCACGGACTTTACTGGATCGGGCTGTAGATAAGGCTGCCTATACTGCATCATATGAAACTCTAATAAATTCCTTCAGGCTGACTTATTTCTGAAACTACAGATTCAAAGTAAGCAAAAATAATTTGCACTTCAAACCACTTAAATTATTTATCTCTCATGAAATTTAAAGAATGAAAACTAAACCCTGTGCGAGCGGTGTATGCATTATGGGGGAATAGGGCGAGGTACTTTGTAAGGATGCTCTTTGCTCACCCACTCATGGGGCTGTACTGCTCTGCCACTTCAGCACTTATCCTAACTCACAAAAATAAATCAACTACCATCTTACTCACATTTTCCTCCCCTCGCTTACCATCATTATATACGGTGTATATATATTTCTCCTTTATATATGCAAACGCTCCCTAGTTGTCAGTATTTTATTCTCCCTTCTTTTGCTATGTAGTGATGCATCGATAGCTATAAGATATGAAGCTTGCGCGAATGGTGGCACTGATATTACAAGTAAACCCAGAGCTCAATCACAGCTGCTGCATGCATGGCTACCCCAATGGTCCCTATTAATACAATTACACAGCTGCAGAGCTGGTTAGGCTGAAAGAAGACCAGAAGTCCATCAAATCCAAAACTTCTGATTGCCTATCAGCTCTTAGTATTGCAATCCAGAAAATCCTGTGCATCTCTAGACAGTACCGAGCAATTAAAGAATTCCTTCCTGACCCTAAATATGCTGATTGGCCCACAACTGCTGGATTAACATTTTCCCCTAAGCTACAGCTATATAATACCATCATTCCCATGACTTTTCCTTTAAATATTTATCCAATTTACTTTCCAACAGGTATTCCTTCAGATCTAATCAGGTCACCACTGCCTTACGCTCAGTTCCAGACCAGCCTCTCACAGCAACAAGACACCAGTGGCGGGTGGCCCTTAAACATGTAGGTGCTCCTTTCTGAGAGCATGTGAAATCACGCATGGTACGGTATAAGTCTTGGTAATTAATGGGCATACAGCGCATAGCACATACAGCGCATATCACCCCTCTATGTATAGCACATACAACGCATATCACCCCTCTAGGTATAGAACATACAACGCATATCGCCCCTCTTTGTATAGCACATACAGCGCATATCGCCCCTCTTTGTATAGCACGGGCAGCATGCATATCACCCCTCTATGTATAGCACATACAGCGCATATCGCCCCTCTGTATAACACATACAGCGCATATCGCCCCTCTTTGTATAGCACATGCAGCGCATATCTCCCCTCTTTGTATAGCACATACAGCGCATATCACCCCTCTTTGTATAGCACATACAGCGCATATCACACCTCTATGTATAGGACATA